>NC_048572.1:80620914-80790914 GCF_013265735.2 Oncorhynchus mykiss
CTGTTTCAATCTTCCTCTTTCCCTCTCTCTTCCCTCTCTCCCTCCCCCTTCTCCCTCTCTCACCCCCCAGCCCATCTTTGTCCCTCCCAGAGGCATCATGCCCATATGGGGCACATGGGCACGTGCCCCCTCAGTGTTCTGTTTTAAATATATATATGGTGCTATAGTGGATAGCTGTCGTCTTATGTGCTGCTGACCCATTCTGTTATTTTGTATGTTTTTATACACCAATCTTAACTTTTTTCATACATAATATTTCCACCATAATTTCCTACGACTGAAAACAGCTTCCGGACATCAGAACAGTGATCACTAACCTCAATTTGGATGAAGATTTCTACTTCAACGAGTCAGCAGCGGTGGGGATGTTCTGCTCATTCTGGACCAGGCCCTAATCCCCGAGACTCGAAAGAGATGCAAACGAGCAAGCTCCCTGACGACACTACACCTGAGAGTAAATAAACCTCCTCTACCCTCCTTTCTGTTGGTGAAAATACAATCATTAAAGGACAAACTGGCGAGCTCCATTTGAGACTATTCTATCAACGGGACCTGAAGAACTGTGGCTGACCAAGGACATGGATAATATACACTGAGTACACACCATGACATAGACTGACCAGTTGAATCCAGCTCAAAGCTATGATCTCTTATTGATGTCACATGTCAAATCCACTTCAATCAGTGTAGATGAAGGGAAGGAGACATGTTAACCCTTGTGTTAACCCTTAACACTCTGTATACTCCCCTTGTCCTAAGGTAAAAAAAAATGACCCGCCTTCACCAAACCCCTAAAATAAAGCAGCTTCATTGAATTTTAAACCCCAAATCTATTTTTCATGAAGAAACAACCTGTCATTCATCACAAACTTTGTGAATATGTGGGTTGTCCCTCTTCACAATGCAGAAAGACACCAGTGGACACCACTCTTTTTATTACAACACACATGTCATAGTTTTTATTATTATTTATTATTATTATTATTATCATTATTGCTAAAGGTACTGCATAGGTGTAAACACTTTTTTAGCAAGAGATAGCACTTGTATAGCCTAAGAAAGTAGCAGAAATGTGCAGAAAGTAGTTGTGAACGCATTTTATTGAAGGGAAACAATAACAGTCTTTTTTTGGCATCATGGTGATATATTCTATTATTCTGTACAATGAGGAATTCAACTACAAAATACTAGTCTTCTCCCATTTTTTTAACCATTACCATACACAAGGTGCATAAACAACAACAATAAACAACAACAAAAATGTGAAGAACATAAATCAACTCTAATTAGCACAAGTAGGACAGTATGCAAGTGTGTGTGCATGGACTTTGCAGATGTATTTCTCACATGTGCAGCACATAGGATTTGTTTTACAGTCCTTCTTTGGGGGGGGGGGGGCAGAATTGGCATCTCCTCCTCTCGTCTGCCCCAGCTACAGCCTCAGGTGGATCAGGACAAGATCCAGTCCTCTGAACAGCTTTCACAAGCGCTGCAGAGGCTGCTGTGCGGAAGAGGCGCTCCCGTCTTTGAATGTGTGGGGTTACCAGTGCCTTTCCCAGCTGCTCCAGGTACACCCTCCTCATGTTCCGCTTATCAGGCATCCAGGTAGGGTTGATCTTGATCCATATCACGAAGGCATTGTATGAGGACACATCAATGATGTTATGGAAGATGACCAAGGGCCAGCTGTAAGTTCCAATCACCTTGTCCAGGTTTTCCACGCCTCCTTTGTTGTGGTTGTAGTCCAGGATGATGGCTGGCTTCCTGTCCTCTCGATCACTGATCTCATCCGTTTTGTGCTGTGTGCTCAGGAGGACCATGTTATTGTTCCTCTTTGGAAGGTAAGAAACTAGAGCGGTGGTGGGGGTGAAGGCAAACTTTGATGAGAAGGCCTCTCTCCCCCTTTTTGCGAGGAGTGCAGGGGGGAGCTCAGGCTTGTTCTTTATAACTGTGCCAACCATGGTGATCTTCCGCTTCCGGAGATGCTGGCTGAGTTCATAAGAGGTGAAGAAATTGTCACATTTGACACTGTGCTCCCTCAGTCCATCTGTCACATCAAGCATAACCCACATCCCCTGGTTCTTCTCTGATCAACTTTCTCGTTATCTCTCACAGAACCATCTTCTTGACCCAAACCAATCAGGCTTCTAGACAGGTCACTCAACTGAGACTGCTCTTCTCTGTGACTGAGACTCTCCACACTGCCAAAGCTGACTCTATCTCTGTTCTCATCCTGCTTGGTCTATCTGCTACCGTCGACACTGTGAACCATCAGATCCTCCTCTCCACCCTCTCAGGGCTGGGCGTCTCAGGCTCTGCACACTCTCTCTCTCTGCTCCTACCAGATGACGTGGAGAGGATCTGTGTCTGCACCACGTGCTCTCACTACTCGTGTCCCCAGATCTCGGTTCTAGGCGCTGTCCTCTGTTCTCTCTACACCAAGTCACTAGGGTCTGTTATATCCACACATGGTCTCTCCTATCATTGCTATGCGGATGGCACTCAACAACTTTTCTCCTTCCCCCCTTCTGACACCCAGGTGGCGACACACATCTCTACGTACCTGGCAGATATCTCAGCTTGGATGTCGGCCCTCTACCACAAGCTCAACCTCCACAAGATTTAGCTGATCTTCCCCCCGGTGAAGGCCTGCCCGCTCAAAGACCTCTCCATCATGGTTGACAACTCCACAGTGTCGCCCTCCCAGAGTGCAAATAACCTTGGCCTGACCCTGGACAACACCCTGTCATTCTCTGCAAACATTAAAGAAGTGACTTGCTCCTGCAGGTTCATGCTCTACAACATCCATAGAGTAAGACCTTACCTCACACAGGAAGTGACGCAGGTCCTACTCCAGGCACTTGCCCTCTCCCGTCTGGATTAATGCAACTCTCTGTTGGCTGGGCTTCCCGCTATGGCTTCCCGCCTATGCCATCAGACCCCTGCAACTTATCCAGAATGCTGCAGCCCACCTGGTTTTCAACCTTCCCAAGTTCTCCCATGTCACCCCGCTCCTCCGCACACTCTACTGGCTTTCCAACGAAGCTCGCATCCACTACAAGACCATGGTGCTTGCCTACGGAACAGCAAGAGGAATTTCATCCTACCTAGCTATCTTCAGTTGAATGCACTAACACTCTGGATAAGAGCGTCTGATAGATGACAAAAATGTCAAATGTATAATCCTTGTTTTCTTTGTCTGAGGTGCGGCTGCCCCGGGAAGGGGTGTTTGTTTGAGGTGCCCAGGGAAGGGGTGTTTGTTTGAGGTGTCCAGGGAAGGGGTGTTTATTTGAGGTGTGCAGGGAAGGGGTGTTTGTTTGAGGTGTCCAGGGAAGGGGTGTTTGTTTGAGGTGTCCAGGGAAGGGGTGTTTATTTGAGGTGTCCAGGGAAGGGATGTTTGTTTGAGGTGTCCAGGGAAGGGGTGTTTGTTTGAGGTGTCCAGGGAAGGGGTGTTTGTTTGAGGTGCCCAGGGAAGGGGTGTTTATTTGAGGTGTCCAGGGAAGGGGTGTTTGTTTGAGGTGCCCAGGGAAGGGGTGTTTGTTTGAGGTGTCCAGAGAAGGGGTGTTTGTTTGAGGTGCCCAGGGAAGGGGTGTTTGTTTGAGGTTCGGCTGCCCAGGGAAGGGGTGTTTGTTTTAGGTGCCCAGGGAAGTGGTGTTTGTTTGAGGTGCCCAGGGAAGGGGTGTTTGTTTGAGGTGCGGCTGCCCAGGGAAGGGGTGTGAATATATGTGTGCATGCGTACGTGTGTGTGTTTGAGGTGCAGGTGCAGGTAAGAGGGAGGTTATGTTTGTTTGGAGGCTGTGGCAGAGCTCCTTTGAAGCCTTCGTTTTGAAGAAGTGTTACTCCGATGAGATGATTATTTAAGTAAGGAGTCATTACATCCAGAACAAAAAGTCCTATGCCTGGCATCAGTGTTGTTCATTAAATGCCTAAATTTTCACCTGCAACACATCAACCACAGTACAGACAACCTGCTAGAAAATATTTGAGGTTTACTTGACAGCACAGGTGATGAGATTGACGAATATATGTTAAAATTAGCATCTTAAAGCCAGCTATAGGCTTGAGCGTTAATATGATAATCTATAGGCTTTTCTTGTAATAGTTGAGAAGATTTTTTAACAGAGATGATACTGTACATACTGTACTGCATGAATCCATGTACAATGCAGATGAGGTACTATGAATGACCGCCTCACACCACAAAATGACTCCATATGTTTGTAACTGATATGTTTTCATCATAGGCACACGTGCACACACACGCACACAAACACACACGCACGCACGCACGCACACACACACACACACACACACACACACACACACACACACACACACACACACACACACACACACACACACACACACAGTCTCACACACTGCATTCTCCCACGCACAGTGTCGGCATTAGACATTTTTCCCTGGAGGAGCGAATGGGTAGCTTGGTCATTGTGCAGCAGTTCTTGCAATATATGGTGTAGATGTGTGCATATTTCTTTGGGGTTCTAATTGGGGTGCTAGGCTATTCTAGAACGGGTTTGAGCACCGTCCTGCCACTCCCCCGGGTTCCGCCCATGCATACAAACAGACCAGGGGGATTCTATGACCTTCTATGTCTCCAGCCGTAGAGAGAGAAGAGAACACAGGCACTGGGAGACGATATAAACCAGATACTTGTGCCTAGATAAGAATCATACTGTCACAAAACCTTTTATTGATTAATAAGCCAATAGTGACTGGGGTATACCGCTTCTTACTGAATAATAAGCCAATCGTGACTGGGGTATAAAGCTTCTTACTGAATAATAAGCCAATCGTGACTGGGGTATAAAGCTTCTTACTGAATAATAAGCCAATCGTGACTGGGGTATAAAGCTTCTTACTGAATAATAAGCCAATCGTGACTGGGGTATAAAGCTTCTTACTGATTAATAAGCCAATCGTGACTGGGGTATAATGCTTCTTACTGAATAAAACGTTGCACATACACTGCTGCCATCTCGTGGCCAGAATCTAAATTGCACCTGGGCTGGAATAATACATTATGGCCTTTCTCTTGCATTTCGAAGATGATGGTACAAAAACAGTACAAAAAAAACGCATTGTTATTCTCTTTGTGTTATCTTTTACCAGATCTAATGTGTTATATTCTCCTAGATTCATTTCACATTTACACAAACTTAAAAGTCTTTCCTTTCAAATGGTTTCAAGAATATCCATGTTCTTGCTTCAGGTCCTGAGCTACAGTCAGTTATATTTGGGTGTCATTTTTGTACATACTGTACTGCATGAATCCATGTACAATGCAGATGAGGTACTATGAATGACCGCCTCACACCACAAAATGACTCCATATGTTTGTAACTGATATGTTTTCATCATAGGCACACGTGCACACACACGCACACAAACACACACGCACGCACGCACGCACACACACACACACACACACACACACACACACACACACACACACACACACACACACACACACACACACACACACACACACACACACACACACAGTCTCACACACTGCATTCTCCCACGCACAGTGTCGGCATTAGACATTTTTCCCTGGAGGAGCGAATGGGTAGCTTGGTCATTGTGCAGCAGTTCTTGCAATATATGGTGTAGATGTGTGCATATTTCTTTGGGGTTCTAATTGGGGTGCTAGGCTATTCTAGAACGGGTTTGAGCACCGTCCTGCCACTCCCCCGGGTTCCGCCCATGCATACAAACAGACCAGGGGGATTCTATGACCTTCTATGTCTCCAGCCGTAGAGAGAGAAGAGAACACAGGCACTGGGAGACGATATAAACCAGATACTTGTGCCTAGATAAGAATCATACTGTCACAAAACCTTTTATTGATTAATAAGCCAATAGTGACTGGGGTATACCGCTTCTTACTGAATAATAAGCCAATCGTGACTGGGGTATAAAGCTTCTTACTGAATAATAAGCCAATCGTGACTGGGGTATAAAGCTTCTTACTGAATAATAAGCCAATCGTGACTGGGGTATAAAGCTTCTTACTGATTAATAAGCCAATCGTGACTGGGGTATAATGCTTCTTACTGAATAAAACGTTGCACATACACTGCTGCCATCTCGTGGCCAGAATCTAAATTGCACCTGGGCTGGAATAATACATTATGGCCTTTCTCTTGCATTTCGAAGATGATGGTACAAAAACAGTACAAAAAAAACGCATTGTTATTCTCTTTGTGTTATCTTTTACCAGATCTAATGTGTTATATTCTCCTAGATTCATTTCACATTTACACAAACTTAAAAGTCTTTCCTTTCAAATGGTTTCAAGAATATCCATGTTCTTGCTTCAGGTCCTGAGCTACAGTCAGTTATATTTGGGTGTCATTTTTGGAGAAAATTGAGAAAAAGGGCGTATACATTAACTTTGTAAGTGCATGGCCATAGACTGCATTCCATATCAAATCAAATGTTATTTGTCACTTGCGCCGAATAAACCAGGTGTAGACCTTACAGTGAAATGCTTACTTACAAGTCCTTATCCAAAAATGCAATTTTAAGAAAAACCTAAAAAAAAATATATATGTTTTGTGCATTAAGTGTGTGTTTGTGTGTTTGTGTGTTTGTGTGTGTGTGTGTGTGTGTGTGTGTATCTTGTGTTTATATGTGTAACATGTGTTCAACAGCCCCTGCATATCCCAACAGCTTCCTACTAAAAGAGCCAATCAGAATCTCATCTGTTCAATATTGAATTAGGCTTTTCAATATTTAATTAATTCACCATTGTCGAGGTGGTCACCAGGGCGGAGAGTTACGGGGCCTGGGGCCTTGGCAGCACCTCATTGTTAAGATGTTTGTAATGAGCCAGTCGTGACTGGGGTGTGGATTGTGTTACACCCCATGATGGGGCGGGATTCCTATCTGCTGTCAATCATCACTCTCCTTCCCCAGCTGTTTGATTACAGGGGAGCATGGCATCCAAGGTCAGTCAATCATTAACAAAAGGCTATTTTCATTGCATTATGCATTCAAGTAGCCTACCCATTATGTAAATATAATTATAGCCCTTTTCTACCCTCTTAAGTCAGTTCTTCCCGTTTTCAGAATAAAGTTTTTGTCGGACCCCAGGAAGACTTAGGTGTCGCCATTGTCGTTGGCTGATGGGGATCTCAAAAAAATTATAAATAAAAATAACATTTGGAACAGGAATCTTGATTTAACCATTCAAAGCATGTTCAGAGAACATTCTAACGTTCTGTGAACGTTTTTATTATTGTCATCTCACAACCAAGTGGGGCCCTGATAAAAAAAAAAACTTTCCTTTAGGTTATGTTTGTGAATGTTTCCCATTAGCTGGGTTGCTGTTATCACAGGCCAACCAGTATGTTGGTGAATGTTTCCCATTAGCTGGGTTGCTGTTATCACAGGCCAACCAGTATGTTGGTGAATGTTTCCCATTAGCTGGGTTGCTGTTATCACAGGCCAACCATTATGTTTGTGAATGTTTCCCATTAGCTGGGTTGCTGTTATCACAGGCCAACCATTATGTTTGTGAATGTTTCCCATTAGCTGGGTTGCTGTTATCACAGGCCAACCATTATGTTTGTGAATGTTTCCCATTAGCTGGGTTGCTGTTATCACAGGCCAACCATTATGTTTTAGTTCTACAAGAACTAGTAACTACAGTCTCTAGATTGAGAATAGTTGCTCATACTGAATCCTGCCCTTCTTTAAATGACTCCGAGACAGTGGGGTGTGAGAGTTCCCATTGTGCTACGCAGGAGACTTCCGTCCTGACAGGAAGATGATGACGATGACGTTAACTAATTAACAGGACACCTGCTGAACCATGTTAAACTTTAATCATTTATTTCCCAGGGTTACTAAAGGATATACACTTGGCTGTGTTGACAACTTACCATGGAGACTGTTTACTTTTAACGCTCGTCGGAACATGGCTCAGCCTCATATGTAGTGGTGTAACAATGGAACAATCAAGTGCCTTTCATGTGTTTGGACCCCAGGAAGAGTAGCTGCTGCCAGCTAATGGGGGTCCCTAATAAATACAAATACAAAAGTGGTTGTAGTCATTGTGATTACATCAAATTATCATTTATGAACCGCAAAATTAGTTTGCTTTCATGTACTTCTGCTGGTGTTTTTGGTGGCTGCAGCATTGTGGTGTATAATTTGCTGTCTCTACATGCACAGCTAAAGATGTTGGATCTTATTTTGAGCAGTTTCTCACAGCAGGAACATAATCCTGCTGCAACATAAAATGTGAATTATTGTGTGGATTATAATGAATGGATGGATTATAATGAATAGATGGATTATAATGAATGGATGGATTATAATGAATGGATGGATTATAATGGATGGATTATAATGAATGGATGGATTATAATGAATGGATGGATTATAATGAATGGATGGATTATAATGAATGGATGGATTATAATGAATGGATGGATTATAATGAATGGATGGATTATAATGAATGGATGGATTATAATGAATGGATGGATTATAATGAATGGATTTAGAGGTTGAGACATATTTTTTGTTAGGGCAAATCAAGTCTGACATTTAAAGAGGAAATTGTAAACTTTAGAAGCTTTTTTAAACCTTGAATATACTACAAGTTTACTTTTCCTGCTGTGCATCAAAATTCTCAGCAACAAAATAGTGATCAAATTAAGATCCTACACCTGTAGGTACATTTGTGATAGATACACAAACAAATTACACAAAATGTACAATATTACATGAAATTCAAATCAATATTAAAAGAAACAGGGCCAATTGTTTTGCAGCCAAGGCATCACAGCACTGTATCCATGCAAATCATATCACATTATAATGAACAATAAAAACGTGGATTTGTTACAGGGCAGAAAACAAAAGAAATACTGTAATCAAAGCAGATCTTAATAGACACACAAGTCCTCACTGATGTCCCATTCACCTATTCACTCAGGGGATCCAGTGTTATCTCTACCTGTTGAGACTGGCCTGGACAAATCCCTGTAGAGCCTGGCCTGGACAGATCCCTGTAGAGACTGGCCTGGATAAATCCCTGTAGAGCCTGGCCTGGACAGATCCCTGTAGAGACTAGCCTGGATAAATCCCTGTAGAGCCTGGCCTGGACAGATCCCTGTAGAGACTGGCCTTTACAGATCCCTGTAGAGACTGGCCTGGACAGATCCCTGTAGAGACTGGCCTGGACAAATCCCTGTAGAGACTGGCCTGGACAGATCCCTGTAGAGACTGGCCTGGACAAATCCCTATAGAGACTGGCCTGGACAAATCCCTGTAGAGACTGGCCTGGACAGATCCCTGTAGAGACTGGCCTAGACAAATCCCTGTAGAGACTGGCCTGGACAGATCCCTGTAGAGACTGGCCTTGACAGATCCCTGTAGAGACTGGCCTTGACAGATCCCTGTAGAGACTGGCCTGGACAGATTCCTGTAGAGACAGGCCTGGACAAATCCCCGTAGAGACTGGCCTGGACAAATCCCTGTAGAGACTGGCCTGGACAAATCCCTGTAGAGACTGGCCTGGACAAATTCCTGTAGAGACAGGCCTGGACAAATCCCTGTAGAAACTGGCTTGGACAAATCCCTGTAGAGACTGACCTGGACAGATTCCTGAAGAGAATGGCCTGGACAAATCCCTGTAGAGACTAGCCTGGACATATCCCTGTAGAGCCTGGCCTGGACAGATCCCTGTAGAGACTGTCCTGGACAAATCCTTGTAGAGACTGTCCTGGACAAATCCCTGTAGAGACTGGCCTGGACAAATCCCTGTAGAGACTTGCCTGGACAAATCCCTGTAGAGACTGGCCTGGACAGATCCCTGTAGAGACTGGCCTTGGACAGATCCATGTAGAGACTGGCCTGGACAAATCCCTGTAGAGACTGGCCTGGAGAAATCCCTGTACAGACTGGCCTGGACAAATCCCTGTAGAGACTGTCTCCTCCAGACGTTTTCGAACCAGCAAGACCCCCCTGGCTCCTACACCCCCAGAACAGTAGCGTCGGTCTTCCGCCCGGCACCCTGCCTCTGATGGAGCGAGCTGGGGTCTCAGTCCACTCTTTGTCCCCCTCTGTGTCTGGGGATGGGGATCTCAGTGCGTGCTGCATTCAGATACATGTTCTGATGTTGTGTTGCAGGAGAATCCAGATCATACACAGTGGAATGCTATTGATTGGCCCCTGACACTCTTTGCTGTCTATCTACTGAGGCCCATTGTTGGAATTCTGACTTGATGCCTTGCCATTGAATTGTGGGATTAAGGAGGATATTCATCTATGCCTAGAAGAAAGTTCCCATCATACCTACTGTATACCCTCCGTCATACCTGCTGTATACTCTCCATCATACCTACTGTATACCCTCCATCATACCTACTGTATACCCTCCATCATACCTGCTGTATACCCTCCATCATATCTGCTGTATACCCTCAATCTACCTACTGTATACCCTCCATCTACCTACTGTATACCCTCCATCATACCTACTGTATACCCTCCATCATACCTTATGTACCCTCCATCAAACCTGCTGTATATTCTCCATCATACCTACTGTATACCCTATATCATACCTACTGTATACCCTCCATCATACTTACTGTATACGCTCCATCATACCTGCTGTATACCCTATATCATACCTACTGTATACCCTCCATCATACCTGCTGTATACCCTCCATCATACCTGCTGTATACCCTCTATCTACCTACTGTATACCCTCCATCTACCTACTGTATACCCTCCATCATACCTTATGTACCCTCCATCATACCTACTGTATACCCTCCATCATACCTACTGTATACGCTATATCATACCTACTGTATATTCTCCATCATACCTACTGTATACCCTCCATCATACCTACTGTATACGCTCCATCATACCTGCTGTATACCCTCCATCATACCTTATGTACCCTCCATCAAACCTGCTGTATACCCTCCATCATACCTACTGTATACCCTCCATCATACCTACTGTATACCCTCCATCATACCTACTGTTTACCCTCCATCATACCTACTGTATACCCTCCATCATACCTACTGTATACCCTCCATCATACCTACTGTATACCCTCCATCATACCTACTGTATACCCTCCATCATACCTGCTGTATACCCTCCATCATACCTACTGTATACCCTCCATCATACCTACTGTATACGCTCCATCATACCTACTGTATACCCACCATCATACCGACTGTATATCCTCCATCATACCTACTGTACACCCTCCATCATACCTACTGTATACCCTCAATCATACCTACTGTATACCCTCCATCATACCTACTGTATACCCTCAATCATATCTACTGTACACCCTCCATCCTACCTGTTGTATACCCTCCATCATACCTACTGTATACCCTCCATCACACCTGCTGTATACCCTCCATCATACCTGCTGTATACCCTCTATCGTACCTACTGTATACCCTCCATCAAACCTACTGTATACCCTCCATCAAACCTACTGTGTCCCCTCCATCATACCTTATGTACCCTCCATCATACCTGCTGAATACCCTCCATCAAACCTGCTGTAGACCCTTCATCATACCTACTGTATACCCTCCATCATACTTACTGTATACCCTCCATCATACCTACTGTATACCCTCCATCATACCTACTGTATACCCATCATACCTACTGTATACCCTCAATCATACCTACTGTATACCCTCCATCATACCTGCTGTATACCCTCCATCATACCTGCTGTATACCCTCCATCATACCTACTGTATACCCTCCATCATACTTACTGTATACCCTCCATCATACCTACTGTATACCCTCCATCATACCTACTGTATACCCTCCATCATACCTACTGTATACCCTCAATCATACCTACTGTATACCCTCCATCATACCTGCTGTATACCCTCCATCATACCTACTGTATACCCTCCACCATACCTACTGTATACGCTCCATCATACCTACTGTATACCCACCATCATACCGACTGTATATCCTCCATCATACCTACTGTATACCCTCCATCATACCTACTGTATACCCTCCATCATACCTACTGTATACCCTCCATCATACCTACTGTATACCCTCCATCATACCTACTGTATACCCTCAATCATATCTACTGTACACTCTCCATCATACCTACTGTATACCCTCCATCATACCTGTTGTATACCCTCCATCATACCTACTGTATACCCTCCATCACACCTGCTGTATACCCTCCATCATACCTGCTCTAACCCTCCATCGTACCTACTGTATACCCTCCATCAAACCTACTGTATACCCTCCATCAAACCTACTGTGTCCCCTCCATCATACCTTATGTACCCTCCATCAAACCTGCTGTATACCCTCCATCATCCCTACTGTATACCCTCCATCATACCTACTGTATACCCTCCATCATACCTACTGTATACCCTCCATCATACCTACTGTATACCCTCCATAATACCTACTGTATACCCTCCATCATACCTACTGTATACCCTCCATCATACCTACTGTATACCCTCCATCATACCTACTGTATACCCTCCATCATACCTACTGTATACCCTCCATCATACATTATGTACCCTCCATGATACCTACTGTGTACCCTCCATCATACTTGCTGTATACCCTCCATCATACCTACTGTATACCCTCCATCATACCTACTGTATACGCTCCATCATACCTACTGTATACCCTCCATCATACCGACTGTATATCCTACATCATACCTACTGTATACCCTCCATCATACCTACTGTATACCCTCCATCATACCTACTGTATACCCTCCATCATACCTACTGTATACCCTCAATCACATCTACTGTACACCCTCCATCATACCTACTGTATTTCCTCCATCACACCTGCTGTATACCCTCCATCATACCTGCTGTATACCCTCCATCGTACCTACAGTATACCCTCCATCAAACCTACTGTATACCCTCCATCAAACCTACTGTGTCCCCTCCATCATACCTTATGTACCCTCCATCATACCTGCTGTATACCCTCCATCGTACCTACTGTATACCCTCCATCAAACCTACTGTATACCCACCATCATACCTACTGTATACCCTCCATCAGACCTACTGTATACCCTCTATCATACCTACTGTATACCATCTGTCATACATACTGTATATCCTCCATCATACCTACTGTATACCCTCCATCATACCTACTGTATACCCTCCATCATACCTAGTGTATACCCTCCATCATACCTACTGTATACCCTCCATCATACCTACTGTATACCCTCCATCATACCTACTGTGTCCCCTCCATCATACCTTATGTACCCTCCATCATACCTGCTGTATACCCTCCATCGTACCTACTGTATACCCTCCATAAAACCTACTGTATACCCTCCATCATACCTACTGTATACCCTCCATCATACCTACTGTATACCCTACATCATACCTACTATATACCCTCCATCATACCTACTGGATACCCTCCATCAAACCTACTGTATATCCTCCATTATACCTTATGTACCCTCCATCATACCTACTGTTTACCTTCCATCATATCTACTGTATATCCTCCATAATATCTACTGTATACCCTCCATCATACCTACTGTATACCCTCCATCATACCTACTGTATACCCTCCATCATACCTACTGTATACCCTCCATCATACCTACTGTATACGCTCCATCATACCTACCATATACCCTCCATCATACCTACTGTATACCCTCCATCATACCTACTGTATACCCTCCATCATACCTACTGTATATACCCTCCATCATACCTACTGTATATCCTCCATCATACCTACTGTATACCCTCCATCATACCTACTGTATTCCCTCCATCATACCTACTGTATACCCTCCATCATACCTTATGTACCCTCCATCATACCTACTGTGTACCCTCCATCATACCTACTGTATACGCTCCATCATACCTACTGTATACCCTCCATCATACCTACTGTATACCCTCCATCATACCTACTGTATACCCTCCATCATACCTACTGTACACCCTCTGTCATACATACTGTATATCCTCCATCATACCTACTGTATACCCTTCCTCATACATGATGTACCCTCAATCATACCTACTGTATACCCTCCATCATACCTACTGTATACCCTCCATCATACCTGCTGTATACCCTCCATCATACCTACTGTATACGCTCCATCATACCTGCTGTATACCCGCCATCATTCCTACTGTATACCCTCCCTCATACATTATGTACCCTCCATCATACCTATTGTATATCCATCATACCTATTGTATATCCTCCATCATACCTACTGTATACCTTCCATCATACCTACTGTATATCCTCCATAATATCTACTGTATACCCTCCATCATACCTACTGTATATCCTCCATCATACCTACTGTATACCCTCCATCATACCTACTGTATACCCTCCATCATACCTGATCTACCCTCCATCATACCTACTGTATACCCTCCATCATACCTACTGTATACCCTCCATCATACCTACTGTATACGCTCCATCATACCTACCATATACCCTCCATCATACCTACTGTATACCCTCCATCATACCTACTGTATACCCTCCATCATACCTACTGTATACCCTCCATCATACCTATTCTATATCCTCCATCATACGTACTGTATACCCTCCATCATACCTACTGTATACCCTCATTCATACCTACTGTATACCCTCCATCATACCTATTCTATATCCTCCATCATATCTACTGTATACCCTCCATCATACCTACTGTATACCCTCCATCATACCTATTGTATATCCATCATACCTATTGTATATCCTCCATCATACCTACTGTATACCCTCCATCATACCTACTGTATACCCTCCATCATACCTACTGTATACGCTCCATCATACCTACCATATACCCTCCATCATACCTACTGTATACCCTCCATCATACCTACTGTATACCCTCCATCATACCTACTGTATATACCCTCCATCATACCTACTGTATATCCTCCATCATACCTACTGTATACCCTCCATCATACCTACTGTATTCCCTCCATCATACCTACTGTATACCCTCCATCATACCTTATGTACCCTCCATCATACCTACTGTGTACCCTCCATCATACCTACTGTATACTCTCCATCATACCTACTGTATACCCTCCATCATACCTACTGTATACCCTCCATCATACCTACTGTATACCCTCCATCATACCTACTGTACACCCTCTGTCATACATACTGTATATCCTCCATCATACCTACTGTATACCCTTCCTCATACATGATGTACCCTCAATCATACCTACTGTATACCCTCCATCATACCTACTGTATACCCTCCATCATACCTGCTGTATACCCTCCATCATACCTACTGTATACGCTCCATCATACCTGCTGTATACCCGCCATCATTCCTACTGTATACCCTCCCTCATACATTATGTACCCTCCATCATACCTATTGTATATCCATCATACCTATTGTATATCCTCCATCATACCTACTGTATACCTTCCATCATACCTACTGTATATCCTCCATAATATCTACTGTATACCCTCCATCATACCTACTGTATATCCTCCATCATACCTACTGTATACCCTCCATCATACCTACTGTATACCCTCCATCATACCTGATCTACCCTCCATCATACCTACTGTATACCCTCCATCATACCTACTGTATACCCTCCATCATACCTACTGTATACGCTCCATCATACCTACCATATACCCTCCATCATACCTACTGTATACCCTCCATCATACCTACTGTATACCCTCCATCATACCTACTGTATACCCTCCATCATACCTATTCTATATCCTCCATCATACGTACTGTATACCCTCCATCATACCTACTGTATACCCTCATTCATACCTACTGTATACCCTCCATCATACCTATTCTATATCCTCCATCATATCTACTGTATACCCTCCATCATACCTACTGTATACCCTCCATCATACCTATTGTATATCCATCATACCTATTGTATATCCTCCATCATACCTACTGTATACCTTCCATCATACCTACTGTATATCCTCCATAATATCTACTGTATACCCTCCATCATACCTACTGTATATCCTCCATCATACCTACTGTATACCCTCCATCATACCTACTGTATACCCTCCATCATACCTGATCTACCCTCCATCATACCTACTGTATACCCTCCATCATACCTACTGTATACCCTCCATCATACCTACTGTATACGCTCCATCATACCTACCATATACCCTCCATCATACCTACTGTATACCCTCCATCATACCTACTGTATACCCTCCATCATACCTACTGTATACGCTCCATCATACCTACCATATACCCTCCATCATACCTACTGTATACCCTCCATCATACCTACTGTATACCCTCCATCATACCTACTGTATACCCTCCATCATACCTATTCTATATCCTCCATCATACGTACTGTATACCCTCCATCATACCTACTGTATACCCTCATTCATACCTACTGTATACCCTCCATCATACCTATTCTATATCCTCCATCATATCTACTGTATACCCTCCATCATACCTACTGTATACCCTCCATCATACCTACTGTATACCCTCTATCATACCTACTGTATACCATCTGTCATACATACTGTATATCCTCCATCATACCTACTGTATACCCTCCATCATACCTACTGTATACCCTTCATCATACCTACTGTATACCCTCCATCATACCTACTGTATACCCTCCATCATACCTACTGTATACCCTCCATCTTACCTACTGTATACCCTCCAGTTATCAATTCGTTTTCAAAGTGATCAATTATTTATCATGTAGTTATCAGGTAGTCATGTAGTTATCAGGTAGTTAATTAGTTATCATGTAGTTTTATTATAAATATTCCACTGTAATACACTAGACCAGGGGTATCCAAAACTACCCTGGAGGTCCAGATTGCTGCAGGTTTTCTGTTCTACCTGATAATGAATTGCATCCACCTGGTGTCCCAGGTATAAATCAGTCCCTGATTAGAAGCCAAGAATGAAAAAATGCAGTCAAACTGGCACGAAGGTCCAGAATATAATTTGAGAGCACGAGACCAAAGGTCTTTAGGTTGTACATTGTCTGCCATCTGGTGTTGGGATTCAACTATTACATCAGTGATAATCATGTCCATGTGCTGCTAACAGTAATGTCTCCAACATGTCCTCATCTTACAGTAAAACACCATATTACCAATACATCACTTAACACGAGATGAATGTTGATAAGTGAGTTATAACATATTTTAAAAAATGTAACTCTTAATTGACGGCAAACAGAATTCTTGCTCATGTTTTATTATTATTAAGACCTCACGTCATACAGAGACAGAGAGGATGGAAGAGAGAGAGAACATCTGAGAGGTTTAGACCTCACTTCATACAGAGACAGAGAGGATGGAAGAGAGAGAGAACATCTGAGAGGTTTAGACCTCACTTCATACAGAGACAGAGAGGATGGAAGAGAGAGATAACATCTGAGAGGTTTAGACCTCACTTCATACAGAGACAGAGAGGATGGAAGAGAGAGAGAACATCTGAGAGGTTTAGAACTCAAGCAGCTGGTGCACCCTGGTTGGCACGGGTTTCATCCTGTAGGAGACCAAGACCTCTTCTGCCACGCCCCCTCTTATTTGTGAATAGGGTTGAGCTAGCTTTGCACAATTGTTTTGCCAAATATTCGATGCACGTACTGGTATCTTTCTGTGGAAGGTTGACAAAGAGACAAAATCAGGTGTTACACAATGTCTCCAGGGTTGTGATCAATTATTTCAATTCAGGAAGGTTACTGAAATTCCAATCACAATTATAATGTATTCTCCTTTAATGACGAAACAGGGATTTTTAGGGGTAATTGACCATAGAATGGCCTGGCAGCCATTTTGAGTGTACCCATGCTAAGAAGTAAAAGCAGGAAGTGTACCCTTCAATCTGTGCTGTGATTTTTTTGAGTCAAGTAAACTGACATTACCACAAATACAAGTTTAGCTTAAAAAAAAAATATATATATAAAAACATATTGTATCACACTGCCTCTCATCTTTCTAAAGATCAACTGTAACTGTATATAATAACATGAATATGTATATATGAATATTGAGTAAATAGTATCTTCGTTGTCTCTTGGTGTCTTTCCAATGTATAACTCTAGAGTTCGATTGGTCTCTTTATCTATAGATACAGTAAAGGAGTCAATTAAACTCAACCAAAACAATGGAGTTGCCATGGAAACTCGTGGGTGAAAGATCCTCAGTCTCCTCATTGCCCCACAGCAAAATCTGTCTACATTTAGGCTATTGTTTATAAGTTTATTTCACACTATGTTGAGGTAAAAATCAGAGTATAATGCTTGTTTGGAGTCACTTCTTCTAAACCTGAAAAGGGACAACTTCTGTTACACAGCAAAAACAGACAAATATATCCAAATTGGACTTAAGTAACCACATTGGGGCGACAGGTAGACTAGTGGTTAGAGCGTTGGGCCAGTAACCAAAAGATTGCTGGATCAAATCCTCGAGCTGACAAGGTAAACATCTGCTGTTCTGCCCCTGAGCAAGACAGTTAACCCACTATTTCCCGCGTGCTGAAGATGTGGATGCCGATTATGGTAGCCTCCCACACCTCTCTGATTCAGAGGGGTTGGGTTAAATTCGGAAGACAAGTTTTAGTTGAATGCATTCAGTTGTACAACTGACTAGGTATCCCCCTTTTCCATTGTGGGCATGCTACAACACATAAATATCCACTTTGTTAGTTCAGATTTGTTGATTGTGCCCCAATCTAGTCAATGGAACGGCTGCCTTCCATTGACTACTTTACCGCATCTACTGCGAGTGTACCCATGGGTTTACCAGTAAAATTGCCTTAGATCTTCCAAGCCCATTCTATTCATTCTATTTCTATGGAATGGACTGATTCATGGTTGATAAGGGGTTACCTACATTCACTAACCATCTTATAAGAATTCATATCAAGTAGCCTACAGAGTTAATTTGTTTTTAATTTCCAGTTGATGTTAAAACAATTATCAAAGTCAAATACTTTTGAATGCATTTGGTGGATTATAATAGTGATTTCAAAAGTTACATTGTTGTTGAGTCTCAATATTGGATTAAATAATTAAACGTACCTGTTCGCAGACTGGATAAGCAAATTGAATGAATGTCACAAGATGCTCACAATTAGCAGAAATCACACTGTATTCTCCTTTACAATTATTGTGAAAGCGTTTAATTTGCTCAATCATGCCGGCCTCTGTTCTTCTAGGCAAGTCTATTCCATCCCATTCTGTTTGTACCACAGGAGTGCTGTCTTTTGTAACATCCGCCAGACTGTCAAACACACAATCTGCATTTCTTGGCTCAGTAAGTTCACCTGATGAATGAAAAAGACAGGTATTTGACATGATGAAGGGAGTAGAAATGTTTAACATAAAGGATTTAAAAGGCTTAAGTTTTATTTAAACTTTTGTAAACTTACCTGAGAAGTGAAAAATATCCTGTCCAGGTGTTTTACCTGTGATATCATGGTTGCCCACATAAATAGCATAGTGGTTATATGGTATGATACCCTTCTTCCGATTAAATCTGATGATATCCCCAAATGTATACTGTTGAATAGGTGACACATCATTAGTTATTTTGAGCAATCCAATATTGTCTCTCATTCAGGCAAATGATAAATAAGTGCACTCAGGCTATCTGGATGGCCATTATTCATGTACTGTAGCTTACCCTTCTAACTATGTAGCTACACAGTAATAACATGTATAATAACCTGTGCAATTACATGGTAACTAGAGTGCAATGGATTTTTGTTCAATCTTTACTAACGACATGCCACTGGCTTGTCAATGTGTCTGTATGCTGATGACACAACACTAAACACGTCAGCTACTACAGCTACTGAAATGACTGCAACACGTATTAATAAAGAGCTGCAGTTAGTTTCAGATTGGGTGCAAGGAAAATCGTTAGACCTAAATATAAACTGGGGGGGGGGGGGGATTGTCACGCCCTGATCTGTTTCACCTGTCTTTGTGCTTGTCTCCACCCCCCTGCAGGTGTCGCCCATCTTCCCCATCATCCCCTGTGTACTTATAGCTGTGTTTTCTGTTTGTCTGTTGCCAGTGCGTTTTTTTTGTCAAGCTTCCCAGACTTTTTTCGTCTGTCAGCTCCTGTCTTTTCCCAGCCTCTTTTTCTCACCCTCCAGGTTTTTGACCCTTGCCCGTCCTGACCCTGAGCCTGCCTACCCCTATCTGGATTTCCGACCTCTGCCTGACCTGACTCTGAGCCTACCTGCCGCCCTGTACCTTTGCCTTTGTTTGCAGTAATAAACATTGTTACTTCGAAACGGTCTGCACATGGGTCTTATCTGATTCCTGATACACACAAAGGTACAAACACACGCATACACACGCAAGCGCTAGCTCACTGACTCTACACACACGTACATTGTAATATTGTTTTATGGCGGAATTATACAATTTGTATTGTAGATACAGTTGAAGTCGGAAGTTTACATACACTTAGGTTGGAGTCATTAAAACTAGTTTTTCAACCACTCCACGTATTTCTTGTTAACAAACTATAGATTTGGCAAGTCGGTTAGGACATCTACTTTGTGCATGACACAAGTAATTTTTCCAACAATTGTTTACAGACAGATTATTTTACTTATAATTCACTGTATCACAATTCCAGTGGGTCAGAAGTTTACATTACGTTACGTTGACTGTGCCTTTAAACAGCTTGGAAAATTCCAGAAAATAATGTCATGGCTTTAGAAGCTTCTGATAGGCTAATTGACATACTTTGAGTCAATTGGAGGTGTACCTGTGGATGTATTTCAAGGCCTACCTTCAAACTCAGTGCCTACTTGCTTGACATCATTGGAAATTCAAAAGAAATCAGTTAAGACCTCAGAAGACAAAAAAAGTGTAGACCTTCACAAGTCTGGTTCATCCTTGGGAGCAATTTCCAAACGCCTGAAGGTACCATGTTCATCTGTACAAACAATACTATGCAAGTATAAACACCATGGGACCCCACAGCTGTCATACCACTCAGAGAGGAGATGTGTTCTGTCTCCTAGAGATGAACGTACTTTGGTGCGAAAAGTGCAAATCAATCCCAGAACAGCAAAGGACCTTGCTGGAGGAAACAGGTACAAAAGTATCTATATCCACAGTAAAACGAGTCCTATATCGACATAACCAGAAAGGCCGCTCAGCAAGGAAGAAGCCACTGCTCCAAAACCGCCATAAAAAAAGCCAGACTACGGTTCGCAACTGCACTTGGGGACAAAGATCGCACTTTTTGGAGAAATGTTCTTTGGTCTGATGAAACAAAAATAGTACTGTTTGGCCATAATGACCATTGTTATGTTTGGAGGAAAAAGAGGGAGGCTTGCAAGCTGAAGAACACCATCCCAACCGTGAAGCACGGGGGTGGCAGCATCATGTTGTGGGGGTGCTTTGCTGCAGGAGGGGCTGGTGCACTTCACAAAATAGATGGATTCATGAGCAAGGAAAATGATGTGGATATATTGAAGCAACTTGGTAGCAAATGAGTCTTCCAAATGGACAATGATCCCAAGCATACTTCCAAAGTTGTGACAAAATGGCTTAAGGTCAACAAAGTCAAGGTATTGGAGTGACCATCACAAAGCACTGCACACAATCCTATAGAGAATTTGTGGGAAGAACTGAAGAAGCGTGTGCGAGCAAGGAGGCCTACAAACCTGACTCAGGTACACCAGCTCTGTCAGGAGGAATGGGCCAAAATTCACCCGACTTATTGTGGGAAGCTTGTGGAAGGCTACCGGAAACGTTTGACCCAAGTTAAACAATTTAAAGGCAATGTGACCAAATACTAATTGAGTGTATGTAAACTTCTGACCCCCTGGGAATGTGATGAAAGAAATAAAAGCTGAAATAAATCATTCTCTCTACTCTTATTCTGACATTTCACGTTCTTAAAATGTAGTGGTGATCCTAACTGATTTAAGACAGGGAATTTGTCAGGAATTGTGAAAAACTGAGTTTAAATTAATTGTGCTAAGGTGTACGTAAACTTCCGACTTCAACTGTGTGTAGCGGTGTAATAATATGATGTACTGTTTTATTTTTTGTTTTATATGTAATTTGTTTTATTTGTAATAAGTGCCTTAATATGTTGGGATCTCAGGAAGAATAAATACAAACATACATACAAATGGCAGCTTTACTCTTTTCAAAGTATTACATTTTCATCCAAATATCAGATGGGTACTGTTACGGATACAGGTATCCTGTGTGTGTTTTGTTTTCTCTCCTTCTCCCCTATTCACAGGTGGCAATCATCATTCCCCAATCAGTCGCTAATCAGAAGACACACCTGCTCCTTTTCCCTTACCCAGTCACATCCCCTTACCCTTGGTTTAAAAGTATCCCAATCAGTTCTCTCTTTTGTACTTGTACCTACATGTCACTTTGTCCGTTAGCCTGTGTGTATTGTATTATATTGTTATGGTGTATGACTGTTTGTTGGTGGGAAACGGGGATAACCAGCCAAGTAGCCAATGGGCCTACATTACCCGTAGGAAAACAGTGTCTAAATACCCTAATTAGAACTGGGCGGACCACCCACTGTATTTTTGGTTGGTTAGCTAGCTGTTCTTAAAGCAGGCTAGACTGGCTTAGGGGTTTGTTTGGATATTTATTATTTATTTCCTTGGGTCCAGCTCAGCCCCTTTTCCCACACCCCATTACCGTGTGTTTAAAATAACCCTGAAGTGTTTGACGGTAGATTTAGGTTGTCTGTGGTTTTTAGTTCTCACTGTTACTTTATCACTGGGGTGATTTGCATGAGATATGATACGGGTCTCGTTCCCCTCCCCCTAGACTGCAGGGCCAAAGGGGTTTGTAGGTACTATTTGTTTTGTTAAGCATTGATATGAGGATTTGAGTAGGTAATAAGAACTACAATGTCAAAGCAAATATTCAACTACCCTGAAGAAAAATATAAACACAACATGTAAAGTGTTGGTCCCATGCTTCGTGAGCTAAAATAAAAGATCCCAGAAATTGTCCATACGCACAAAAAGCTTATCCCTGTTAGTTAGCATTTCGTCTTTGTCAAGATAATCCATCCACCTAACAGGTGTGGAATATTGAGAAGCTGACTAAACAGCATCATCATTACAACAATGGGGACAATAAAAGGACACTCTAAATTGTACAGTTTTGTCACACAACACAATGCCACAGATGCCTCAAATTTTGAAGGAGTGTGCAATTGGCATGCTGACTGCAAGAATGTCCACCAGAGCTGTTGAGAGAGAATTTAATATTAATTTCTCTACCATAAGCCACCTCTAACGTCATTATGGAGAATTTGGCTGTACGTCCAACTCAAACCGCAGAACACGTGTAACCATGCCAGCCCAGGACCTCCACATCCGGCGGCTTAACTTGTGGGATCGTCTGAGACCAGCCACTCAGACAGCTGATGAAACTGTGGGTTTACACAACTGAAGAATTTCTGCACAAACGGTCAGAAACCGTCTCATGGAAGCTCCTCTGCGTGTTCATCGACCTCACCAGGGTCTTGACCTGACCGCAGTTTAGCGATATAACCGACTTCAGTGGGCAAATGCTCACCTTCAATGCCCACTGGCACACTGGAGAAGTGTGCTTTTCACAGATGAATCACGGTTTCAACTGTACAGGGTAGATGGCAGACAGCATTTATGGCATCGTGTGGGCAAGCAGTTTGCTGATGTCAATGTTGCGGACAGAGTGCCTCATGGTAGGGTAATGGTATGGGCAGGCATAAGCTACGGACATGTACAACTAGTTCCAGTTTCTGCCAATATCTAGCAACTTCGCACAGCCATTGAAAAGGAGTGGGACAACATTCCACAGGCCAAAATCAATGGCCTGACCCACTCTATGAAAAGGAGATGTGCGCGCTGCATTAGCCAAATGTTGGTAACACCAAATACTGACTGGTTTTCTGATCTAATCCCCTACCTTTTTTTAAAGGTACATTACATGGCCAAATGTAGGTGGACACCCCTTCAAATTAGTGTATTTGGCTATTTCAGCCACACCAGTTGCTGACAGGTGTGTAAAATCCAGCACACAGCCATGCAATACCTATAGAAAAACATTTGCAGTAGAATGGTCCGTACTGAGGCAACAGGTACCCTAGAGGTTAGAGCGTTGGACTAGTAACCAAAAAGTTACAAGATTGAATCCACGCGCTGACAAGGAACTGTCATGACGTTGGCCTGGGGGTAGGTTTATGACAGTCATAAATACGTCTTCCCCCCTTTTTCCTCTCTCTACCCTACTGATGTGACATTAGAAAACCCCTTGGTTAACATAGAGATTCTGGGAACATCAGAAGGTGGGGGGAAATTAACTATATTCTGGTAATCCGACCAATTGAACGTATGCGGTGATACTTAATGAATATGATGTCAGTTCGGTTGTCATCTGAGACATTCTCATCAATTATAAGATGACAAACTCTACAGTGGAAAGTCTACACATCAGAGTTATCGGATTCACATGGAATTGTTGTTCAATTTAAATGTTTGAATATGAAATTATTTGTGATGGGATAAGTGAATTAGGCCCGACTCAGTGGCCCGCCCACGTGAAGAGACATAGGTTGTAAACTATGAAACACACCCCTTTTCTCCCTCCACTAAATAAGCCCTTGACGAAAATGTAACCTCCTGTTCCAAGTACGTGAGGTCTGCAGCCTCTGCGTTAAAAGGACTAACATGTCAACTACAGAATTAAACCTACCTCAGCGTGAGCTTTGGTTGCGAATGGTATGAACTTTGAACTCTTATTCACTACAGAAGTGATACCTCCTAGCCGTTGAGATAGCAACAGCAGCTGCAAATGAGGGCTAGGAAAGAACAGACAGAGTATCCCGTCTACCACACAAAGACGTTACTACAACGTATTCAATTTACCACCATAGACATTCTTCAAAGGATTCAGTTGGGCAACACGGTCTTCCATCGACCACCAACCTACTGAAGCTCAGAGTAAAGAGTAAATATTTATTGCATTTTCCTTTTCCAAATGGGCGGTAATTTAGAATGCATAATATATTGTATTTACGATAGCACAGCTTCTCCCTTTGGTCCTCAGTCTTCCTGCATTTCGCTACACTCGCATTAACATCTGCTAACCATGTGTATGTGACAAATAACATTTGATTTGATTTGATTTGCTCTTTCACTCAAACCCAGCCTCTTTTGTTTAACAAGCTGTCATATCTGTTCCGCCCGCTAGGGATGTTTTACTTTATGACGTAATTTGTAATCAAGTTATAATTCATTCTGTGTATATGTAATTCTGTGTGATTAGTTAGCTATTTAGTAAATCAATAATTGAACCCAATTTTGTATTGCTGATTCAACTTGTTAGCCAGGGTTCGTGAAGATAACCAAGAATTTACAACTTTCAGATGAGACTGAATTAAGGTGACGATTAATATTGACTGCTATTGATGTAAAATATTACTAGGTCTTTAAGTGTTTATTCAGAAGATAACAGCTCTATAAATATTATTTTGTGGTGCCCCGACTCTCTAGTTAATTACATTTACATGATTAGCTCAATCAGGTAATAATAATTACGGGAAAAGGATTTTATAGAATAGCATGTCATATCACTTAATCCGGCATAGCCAAAGACACGACAGTACAAATCTGTTGATCTACCCCTGAACAAGGCAATTAACCCACTGTTCCTAGGCCATCATTGATAATAAGAATTTGTTCTTAACTGACTTGCCTAGTTAAATAAAGAATGTAAATCTGAGGAGCTCAGTGACTTTCAACGTGGAACCGTCATAGGATGCCTGACCGGTTCACCAGACATGCTACCTTGTCCCAGACATGCTGAATGATCGGCTATGAAAAGCCAACTAACATTTACTCCCGAGGTGCTGACCTGTTGCACCCTCTACAACCACTGTGATTATTATTATCTGACCCTGCTCGTCATCTATGAACGTTTTAACATCTTGGCCGTGTTCTTTTATAATCTCCACCCGGCACAGCCAGAAGAGCCACCCTTCATTGCCTGGTTCCTCTCTAGGTTTCTTCCTAGGTTTTGGCCTTTCTAGGGAGTTTTTCCTAGCCACTGTGCTTCTACACCTGCATTGCTTGCGGTTTGGGGTTTTAGGCTGGGTTTCTGTACAGCACTTTGATATATCAGCTGATGCAAGAAGGGCTATATAAATTAATTTGATTTAATTTGATATTGAATGCCAAGCATCACGTCTGGAGGAAACCTGGCACTATCCCTATGGTAAAGCATAGTGGTGGAAGCATCATGCTGTGGGGATATTTTTCCGTGGAAGGGACTGGGAGACTAGTCAGGATCGAGGGAAAGATGAATGGAGCAACCTGCTCTAGAGTGCTCAGGAACTCAGACTGGGGCAAAGGTTCACCTCCCAACAGAACAACGACCCTAAGCCCATAGGCAAGACAACGCAGGAGTATCTGAATGTCCTTGAGTGGCACAGGCAAAGCCCGGACTTGAACCCAATCGAACATCTCTGGAGAGACCTGAAAATAGCTGTGCAGCAACGCTCCCCATCTAACCTGACAAAGCTTGAGAGGATCTACAGAGAAGACTAGGAGAAACTCTCCAAATACAGGTGTGCTAAGCTTGTAGTGTCATTCCCAAGAAGACTTGAGGCTGTAATCGCTGCCAAAGTTCCATCAACAAAGTACTGAGTGAAGGGTCTGAATACTTACGTAAATGTGACATTTGTTGTTTGTTTTTTTAATACATACGCAAAATGTTCTATACTTGTTTTTGCTTAGTCCATTCAATTCATGTGATTCGTTAAGCACATTATTTACTGCTGAACTTGCCATAACAAAGGGGTGGAATACTTAATTTAATCTTAATGTTTTATTTGTAAACATTTTGAAATACATAATTCCACTTTGACATTATGGAGTATTGTGTAGGCCAAAACATCTAAATGTAATAGATTTTAAATTCAGCCTGTGACAACAAAATGTGGAAAATGTCAAGGGGTGTGAAGACTTTCTGAAGGCACTGTAGCAAACGAAATAAACTAGCTACCTAGCAATGCTGCCACAAGTTGGTGAGCTTCATACTCTGGCTAGTGGTTTGCTTCAGCAATCAAATACGAAAACTGTCATATCAAATGCAGCTGTATTCAGACAATGACACCTAGATAGGTAACTAGCTATACTGGAAAAGATCATGTCATTTTGCAATGTTTTTGTTGATTTCTTGTGGATAAGAACCATGTTTGCATCTGTCAACGGCAGTTTCAGAGCGTGGGGAAGTCTGTGTCTGCCTTGTGCATAAGCAGCAGGTGGGGAAGTCTGTGTCTGCCTTGTGCATAAGCAGCAGGTGGGGAAGTCTGTGTCTGCCTTGTGCATAAGCAGCAGGTGGGGAAGTCTGTGTCTGCCTTGTGCATAAGCAGCAGGTGGGGAAGTCTGTGTCTGCCTTGTGCATAAGCAGCAGGTGGGGAAGTCTGTGTCTGCCTTGTGCATAAGCAGCAGGTGGGGAAGTCTGTGTCTGCCTTGTGCATAAGCAGCAGGTGGGGAAGTCTGTGTCTGCCTTGTGCATAAGCAGCAGGTGGGGAAGTCTGTGTCTGCCTTGTGCATAAGCAGCAGGTGCGCGAGACAAAACTCAAAGCAAACTAAGCAGTGCACTGTGACATATGCATTACTAGTCATAGTGTACTCACAATGTAAAAAGAATATGTACGTGTTCAATTATTAAGTGACATTGATATTTAAGTGATATTTAAGTCCTGGTTGGACTTAAATTGACACTTCAATTGGTCTTTAGTGTTATTTGACTTACAGTATCAGATAACAAAACAGGTACTGACCAGACTGGCGCTAGACAGGGCAGCAGGAGCAGAATTCCGGCGGCCAAGATCAGGTGACCGGTCAGGAGGAGCATGATTCAGGGCAGCAGGAGCAGAATTCCGGCGGGCAAAAGGAGGATTCTGCTGTGAATTGAGAATATAGATTTTCAAGGCTGTAAAGAACTTTTCATAAGTTCATTGCATGATAATAATATGGGCGATAAAGGTACAGTTTGTGCAACATTTTAAAATGCAATCACAGAATAAAACACTTTTGAAAGCAACTAATGATATTACAGCTTTCTGATGGCATCAAAATGATTAAACTGTCAACTGTCAATATTGAGTGAATGGCAGCATTTTACATCCAAAGTATACGTCATTGCATTGAGAGAAAGGCAGACAGAGAGTCATATTACATTTAGGACATTACATTTGCTGTTAGATTCATCAATTTCACAGACAAAGGTAAAGGATATAGGTTGAAGAAATCATTTAAGATGTGAAAATGAATATACATTTACAACCCAGGCCCTGTCCAGAAATAAACCTCAGCCCCTAACCTCTAGTTAACCTATAGAATTCTGAGAGGGTTTGATGGGTGATGATGTAGTGATACCGTCACCTACCCTCTAATCTGCTATGTGGAATTCTGGCCCTATTGCTTAAACCTTCCCAATCCTCTAAGATCTGCACACGCGTCTAGGGGTTGTTTCTGAACAGAGCTCCACAACCTTGTAAGTTTGTGGCAAGCCTCCATCACTACTGCAGAGAACGGCATCGGCAGTAAGCAGGTTTAAGCATGTTAGGAATTTGATGAATAATGACTAAACAATATCTACATTTTAAATAGAACTATAACTAATTCAACTCTACTCTGTGTTATTATATCTGATTAACAATGTTCATTCATAAGGAAAGGATTGTGTAGCATGAAACAGGGGGTAATTAAACATAATAAACACCATTCCAGCTGGGTTGGGGAGGAATGGATTGTGGGTTTTTAAGTAAGCAAAGAGGGTCGTTAACCTATGGTTGAACCGACTCAACTTAGCTCTGGGATGTTTAGATAAGGCAGCGAGTGTCTCCCTAGGTTTTCCATTATCTGGAACTGTCTGCTGAATAGTGATAGATGAAGGTGAGATTTCAGAAGATATATATATATTGGTGCCCACCACTGCTAGCAATATAGTAAGTCAAATATCATACGGACAATATAACTAGACAACTCACATAACTACAGTTTACAATGTTTGTAATGTTGTATCTTTACCTGTTTATCTGCCTGTTGAGCTGGCTTAGAAGCAGATGTCTGTTAGTATAACAGAGAGATAATTGTTTCAGAACAAAACAAACTATTTCAATGACTTGCAATAAAAATATATCACTTTTGTTGACACATACTAACAAGATGGTAAATGTCATACTGGTAGATTAGGAGATTAACTCCTGAATTGTGTGTTTTAAAAGCATTTATTTGAAGTCACTTACCCCTCCTTTAACAGAGATAGTCAGTTGAAAAAGTAAGATGGCCAAAAGGAAGGTCAGCTTCATTCTCATCATCATGGCAGTCCAGGGGAAATGCTGGGAAGAAACATATCAGTGAATGTGACTCTGCTGCACTGTTCCTTCAGAAGTGTGCTTGGTTTTCACCAATTCTTTTATAGATTGTGTGAATTTACAAGGACTGACGCTGGAGTCGGGAAGCAGGTATGGGGAGTTGATGTTTAATTAAGAACAGACAAAGAGCAAGCCAGAACCAGCATCAGCACATGGATACACAATGACAAACGACAATCAATGTAGCAGCGGAGAACAGAGCTGGGGAACTGACAAATCATTTTAGGTCAGTACTGAACTTGTCACACAATGGGACAATCTATTTCTAAATCAAGTGTAAACATCCCAGAAACACTGCTGTTCAAATCAAACACACTTCTGAAATTATAGTGCGGAAAAACATCTGTTATGGTTGAATTCCGACTTCAGACTTCAAAGCCATAACAACATCCAGAGAAGTCATGAACATTTTATTCTTGAAAGGCCACTGATGAGGACGACATGTCTTAGTATTCATTCAGGCTAATGTATCTCTACTGCTATCTCTTCTATATGACATTCTTATCTCAAGAAGCAATTTCAGTGTTTAAACACTTGTTTTCTAACTATAGGGTAGGTTGCCACTGGAGTTGGTTAGCTGAGAGATCAACCATAGCAGCTTTGTTAAATGTCAGACAGACATTGACTATAACAGGAATAGAATATCTAAGTTCATCACAGATATACAACACAACCTCCCAAATCAATGAGTAAATAGATAGTTTTTACAAACAGAGAATAACTTTTTAAAACGTTTTCATACCTATAATAATTTAATGCTCTATGTATTTGGACCCAGGTTCGTTTGGTACTAGAGGCATTTGTAATGTTTCAAACAGACAAATTCAAATTGAAAATACACATACAAATACTTCAATAATGAAATGTTTTATTTAACAAGTCAGTTAAGATCAATGACGGCCTACCCCTGCCTAACCCTAATGACGCTCAGCCACTGAGATGCAGAGCCTTGGACTGATGTGCCATTCGCGAGCCCCATAAGGATGTATTTGTTCCCAGGTCTGCAGCTGAGACAGACCGATGAAGAGACCACTGTCTCTTCTGATAAGATATGAAGTATCACTTACCTCCGGAGAGTAAGACAAGTGGACTTTGAGTTGAGAGGTGAGAGTGATGGGTCTTTCCTGTGATGGTCAGAGCCTATTGAAGCTGGGAGAGGTGACCTTTTAAATACTGTTCTTGACCAGACCCGTGACAATGGAGCCTCAGACTTCCTCCAACTGCTCTGACCTTAACAATTGGAACACTTTAAATAATTATCAGCTGCTTTGAATATGTTCTGATATTAAACCCAGGTGGAGAGAGAGATGATGGTGCAGATGGAGGCCCAGGTGGAGAGAGACATGATGGTGCAGGTGGAGGCCCAGGTGGAGAGAGAGATGATGGTGCAGATGGAGGCCCAGGTGGAGAGAGACATGATGGTGCAGGTGGAGAGAGACATGCTGGGGCAGGTGGAGGAACAGGTAGAGAGAGACATGATGATGCAGATGGAGGCCCAGATGAAGAGAGACATGATGTGGCAGGTGGAGGCCCAGGTGGAGAGAGAGATGATGGTGCAAGTGGTGGCCCAGGTGGAGAAAGACATGATGGTGCAGGTCGAGGCCCAGGTGGAGAGAGACATGATGGTGCAGATGGAGGCCCAGGTGGAGAGAGACATGATGGTGCAGATGGAGGCCCAGGTGGAGAGAGACATGATGGTGCAGATGGAGGCCCAGGTGGAGAGAGACATGATGGTGCAGGTGGAGGCCCAGGTGGAGAGAGACATGATGGTGCAGGTGGAGGCCCAGGTGGAGAGAGACATGATGGTGCAGATGGAAGCCCAGGTGGAGAGAGACATGATGGTGCAGATGGAAGCCCAGGTGGAGAGAGACATGATGGTGCAGATGGAGGCCCAGGGGGAGAGAGACATGATGGTGCACTCTAATAAAGAATATGCTGTATGTTGTCAAGGTCTTCTACAGTTATCATCAGCTGAACTCACAAAAAAAATTAAAGTCAATAACAACATGTAACAATTTGTCTTTTGGAATGATATATCTTGTATTCTGTATAACTTAACATGTTGCAAGTTTCATTCTTGGGTTGAAATAAAGAAATTGTGATATTTTTTGGCGCAGTGGTTAAGGGCGCTGTACTGCAGCGCCAGCTGTGCCATCAGAGTCCCTGGGTTCGCGCCCAGGCTCTGTCGTAACCGGCCGCGACCGGGAGGTCCGTGGGGCGACGCACAATTGGCCTAGCGTCAGGGAGGGCTAGGGAGGGCTTGGTCGGTAGGGGTGTCCTTGTCTCATCGCGCACCAGCGACTCCTGTGGCGGGCTGGTCGCAGTGTGTGCTAGCCAAGGTGGCCAGGTGCACAGTGTTTCCTCCGGCGCATTGGTGCGGCTGGCTTCCGGGTTGGATGTGCGCTGTGTTAAAGAAGCAGCGGCTTGGTTGGTTGTGTATCGGAGGACGCATGACTTTCAACCTTCGTCTCTCCCGAGCCCGTACGGGAGTTGTAGCGATGAGACAAGATACTACAACAATTGGATACTACGAAATTGGGGAGAAAAAGGGGTAAAATTAAAAAAAAACAAATTTAAAAAAAAAATTACAGTTATATTTCTGGTATATAGATATGTTTAGACACATTCTGTGGAAGGCAGGATTTTCACAGGCAGACAGAGTAACGAGTAACGAGATGAAGGAACTCATGAACATAGAAAAGGGAAGTAACAGGTCACAGCTGATTGGCCTAATGCCAATGATGTGGACCAATGATATGAGAGTTCATATCCACAGCGGGCGTATCCAAATAAGAACAGAATCTGAATCATAACATTATGAAACACTTCTAGTAGTAAAACTCAACAGATATAGAAAATGAAATACCAGCAAGTTGTTAAATGAACAAAGAGCTTGAATAACATTTATTCAAATCAGACGCTTTAACGTTAACGAACACAGAACCTTCCATGCCATAATTGGGGATACACCATTACATTCTACTGTGGACTGAAGAGGAAGCCATGACATCTTTGAAAAACCTTTTAGTTTGAGGTCTTATTTAAATAGATGAGTTATTATGTTCATGGACCAGAGTGGTTTAGTGTATCAGTTCCTGGTGTTAACCTTCATAGTCCAGGTGAAGAGCTGAAACAGAATCAGACTCTATAACCACTATCTATACACACTATCTATGTACACTATCTATAACCACTATCATACACAGGTTGTCAGTATACAGAGCAACAACATGTTACTTTGTGTTCTGTTCATTACCACTCTATAACTCTATTGGACATTGGTGTGGTGATATTGATCCTTCACATATTATTGATACTGTCCAGATTAAATTGTTACACATTTCACTCTAGAGTCAAGAACACAAAGGAATGGAATGGATGTGAAGGGATTCAGGGGGAGAATGGGAATTGACAAGATGAAGCCAGGGACTGTATATGATGGAACCAGGGTGTGGACTGTAGAGTTTGGGCCTGGAGTCTTGGTCAACATCATCATCAGGCCATGGTAGGTAGGCTGCTGCTGCGATGATAACGATGATGATGATGATGATGACAGTCCCCCTCAGGAGGAACTAAAGGTGGAGGAGGAGGGATGTTAGTTTGGTCAGGTTTAAGTAGCGGTGGCTGTGGTGTTTAACAAAAGTGAGGACAGGTGTGGAGGATGATTGGCAGTTAGTTGGTGCTTGTTGAGTTGATGGAAAAGCTACGTTCAAGGCGACTAGTTGAAAGAGTTGCTTTCAGGTCTGGTCTTCTCTCCTGAATTTAAGTAAACATTTAACTCCATTAAACACATTAAGATGCAATATTTTCGAATGAATGGAATTCTAAAAGTATGTTTAAAAAAATGAAAGTGATCTTTCTGGTGTCTAGGTATAGATTCGGACCAAAACAATGGAAACGCAGACATGACACTGTAAAAACATGTTTATTTGGTGGTTAAGTAGGAACGTTTGTGAACCACTATACGACACAGCGTGTCCTACTGGGTTAAAACAACAGGGACACCACTGTTTTACCTCAGCAGGAGCCCCACTACTGTATGTTAATAAAAGAGGAAGCACAGGAAGTGTTCAGGCTGATAGAAACAGACCAGACTTTCAGAACACTAGTGAAAGCAAGGTTTGTATGTAAGGAGATTAGAGACCCCTTGATGGGCTCCAAACATGTCACCAGATACCTATAGCTACTGACTGGACATCTCTCTAAAATAACCTAACATGTCTTCATCTGGAAAACTACATTTTACATTTCATGTATTACCTTATTTGGGTATACAATATCCACAAATGTTACTGGACACGCTGAATTAGGTACAAGTATATCAACAATATGCAAGTGTGAACTCTGAGTTGATTGACACTGTCTGCTAATGTATGTGTGTGAGTGTGAGTGTGAGTGTGTGTGTACAGTATGTGACAAGAACAGAGGGTTCAGGTTCAACATTTCAAACTTACATAAACACATGTTCGTGCCAGCCACAGGCATTTCTTTTTAGACACCTCTCTGTCCTGTACATCTCAACTGTGAAATCAGCATCTAACCAAATAGGTTCCAAGCCTTCTGCTAACCTAGATATGAGAGGAGCAGTGGTCCATGGTCTCTAGCAGAGCATACCAGGTGTACTGAACTATCACCGTGGTTTTACAAAGAAGGCTGATAGAGCCAGGTGAAGGTGATATTCAGAACAAAGACTCTCTTGGACATTATCATTAAAGGAAGTATATCTGTCGTCCCATTACATAACATCAATCAACATACTTTGGTCTTTCATTTAGTAGTCAGTACTACTGTTAAATTGAAATTCAGTTTGTCTGTCATTGAGTTTGTCTGGACAAAATCTTTAACATCCTGTTTGCCTGAAATGTTAAATATATAAAATGTGTTTCCTAAGATATAAAAACTTTTAGTGTTTAAAGCAGAACTTTTTATGTTTTGCAATAAATAAATGTTGGCATGTTGAATAAAAAACATGAGCTGGCGCACACAAAGAGAAAAATATTTTATGTGGATGTTCTGACAAACCTCAGGACATTGTGCAATAAAGTGCATAAATAAAGGTTACGTGGAACATTTTTATGAATGTTGATTTGTGTTCTGTTCACATTTAATAACTCTACCGGACATTGTGATATTGATCCTTCACATACTGTCCAGCTGAACTTGTTACACGTTTCACTCTAAGGTCAAAAACACAAAGTTCCTCCCCAGACGTCACAGCTGATTGGCATAATATCCATGAGACCAATGAGATGAGAGTTGATACCAACACAGAGCCTGTATGTGGGGAGGAGAAGGTGGTTTCCCCCCCCTGTCATCCATCTGGGGGTCTACACAGAAAAAACCCAGACCCGATGGTTGTATTGGAATAATCCCAGACATTTCCAACAGCACATCTTTACAGTGGTTTCTGTCTTTCCTACTAACCCACCAAAAACACATCTTTAAGCTACATTTTTGGAAGAAAAGACAAGTGTCGTCTAGGTGGGTCGCAAACACTCATCTGCGCCGTTTCAAAAATAAATACAAATCGGGTGATGCCCGGCAACATCTGTGACCCTCCAGGGAGGTCAACGCACTGCGGCCAATATGCTGTATTTTTGTCTGCTTTGTAGTCACTTTTGTCTGCAACTTCTCTTTTCTACCATTGAATCAGATTCACATTAACCGACATCTGAATAGTTGTTGTTTTGGTGGTGTCGAAGGTGTAACTGCGTTAGAGCTGTCAAATCCACAATCTGCTCCTGGCATTATACCTAAAGCAGCATTGCTTTTGGCGGCATGGAGTCGTATTAATAACTCTACCTGAGGTCTGTCCAACGCTGGTCCGACCAAGCTGACTCCACACTCCAAGACTGCTTCCATCACGTGGACTGGGACATGTTTCGTATTGCGTCAGACAACAACATTGACGAATACGCTGATTCGGTGTGCGAGTTCATTAGAACGTGCGTTGAAGATGTCGTTCCCATAGCAACGATTAAAACATTCCCTAACCAGAAACCGTGGATTGATGGCAGCATTCGCGTGAAACTGAAAGCGCGAACTACTGCTTTTAATCAGGGCAAGGTGTCTGGTAACATGACCGAATACAAACAGTGCAGCTATTCCCTCCGCAAGGCTATCAAACAAGCTAAGCGTCAGTACAGAGACAAAGTAGAATCTCAATTCAACGGCTCAGACACAAGAGGCAGGAAGAAATCCAGCCCAGTCACAGACCAGGATGTCCTGCTCCCAGGCAGACTAAATAACTTTTTTGCCCGCTTTGAGGACAATACAGTGCCACTGACACGGCCTGCAACGAAAACATGCGGTCTCTCCTTCACTGCAGCCGAGGTGAGTAAGACATTTAAACGTGTTAACCCTCGCAAGGCTGCAGGCCCAGACGGCATCCCCACCCGCGCCCTCAGAGCATGCGCAGACCAGCTGGCCGGTGTGTTTACGGACATATTCAATCAATCCCTATACCAGTCTGCTGTTCCCACATGCTTCAAGAGGGCCACCATTGTTCCTGTTCCCAAGAAAGCTAAGGTAACTGAGCTAAACGACTACCGCCCCGTAGCACTCACTTCCGTCATCATGATGTGCTTTGAGAGACTAGTCAAGGACCATATCACCTCCACCCTACCTGACACCCTAGACCCACTCCAATTTGCTTACCGCCCAAATAGGTCCACAGACGATGCAATCTCAACCACACTGCACACTGCCCTAACCCATCTGGACAAGAGGAATACCTATGTGAGAATGCTGTTCATCGACTACAGCTCGGCATTCAACACCATAGTACCCTCCAAGCTCGTCATCAAGCTCGAGACCCTGGGTCTCGACCCCGCCCTGTGCAACTGGGTACTGGACTTCCTGACGGACCGCCCCCAGGTGGTGAGGGTAGGCAACAACATCTCCTCCCCGCTGATCCTCAACACTGGAGCCCCACAAGGGTGCGTTCTGAGCCCTCTCCTGTACTCCCTGTTCACCCACAACTGCGTGGCCACGCACGCCTCCAACTCAATCATCAAGTTTGCGGACGACACAACAGTGGTAGGCTTGATTACCAACAACGACGAGACGGCCTACAGGGAGGAGGTGAGGGCCCTCGGAGTGTGGTGTCAGGAAAATAACCTCACACTCAACGTCAACAAAACTAAGGAGATGATTGTGGACTTCAGGAAACAGCAGAGGGAACACCCCCCTATCCACATCGATGGAACAGTAGTGTCATGTCTTGTCATGTTATGTCTTGTTCCTGTTCTTTCTCTTCACTCTGTCTCCCTCTGCTGGTCGTATTAGGTTACCTTCTCTTTCTCTCCTCCTCCAGCTGTTCCTCATCTCCTCTAACTACCTCGTTCACCCTCTTCCCACCTGTTCCCTTTTTCCCTCTGATTAGGTCTCTATTTCTCTCTCTGTTCCTGCTTCTTTCTTTGTCAGATTCTCGTTTGAGTTTCTCATGCCAGAACCAAACTATCGTCTCGTTTGCTTCACCCTTGTCCCGTCCTGTCGGAATCTGCCTGTTCTTCTGATGCTACGTGTGATCAGGTACCTCTGTCCTCTACGACCCGCGCCTACCCAGAGAGACCAGCAGTCTGTCGCCGCTAACCCAGCTATTCTCCTCTGCTGCTAAGAAGGGGACTCTAACCCAGCTATTCTCCTCTGCTGCTAAGAAGGGGGACTCTTCTGTGAATATCAGAAGAACTTTATGATTAATTTGTCGCCCTCTCTGCGGGTTGTCTATTTTGCCATTATATACATCTGAAGAGGATCTATGTCTTCCCTGTGTTTTGACATTAAAGGACTCTGTTTTTGTTAAACCGCTTTTGGGTCCTCACTCACGTGCATAACAAGTAGTGGAGAGGGTAGCAAGTTTTAAGTTCCTCGGCATACACATCACAGACAAACTGAATTGGTCCACTCACACAGACAGCATTGTGAAGAAGGCGCAGCAGCGCCTCTTCAACCTCAGGAGGCTGAAGAAATTTGGCTTGTCACCAAAAGCACTCACAAACTTCTACAGATGCACAATCGAGAGCATCTTGGCGGGCTGTATCACCGCCTGGTACGGCAACTGCTCCGCCCTCAACCGTAAGGCTCTCCAGAGGGTAGTGAGGTCTGCACAACGCATCACCGGGGGCAAACTACCTGCCCTCCAGGACACCTACACCACCCGATGTCACAGGAAGGTCATAAAGATCATCAAGGACATCAACCACCCGAGCCACTGCCTGTTCACCCCACTATCAACCAGAAGGCGAGGTCAGTACAGATGCATCAAAGCTGGGACCGAGAGACTGAAAAACAGCTTCTATCTCAAGGCCATCAGACTGTTAAACAGCCACCACTAACATTGAGTGGCTGCTGCCAACACACTGACACTGACTCAACTCCAGCCACTTTAATAATGGGAATTGATGGGAAATGATGTAAATATATCACTAGCCACTTTAAACAATGCTACCTTATATAATGTTACTTACCCTACATTATTCATCTCATATGCATACGTATATACTGTACTCTATATCATCGACTGTATCCTTATGTAATACATGTATCACTAGCCACTTTAACTATGCCACTTTGTTTACATACTCATCTCATATGTATATACTGTACTCGATACCATCTACTGTATCTTGCCTATGCTGCTCTGTACCATCACTCATTCATATATCCTTATGTACATATTCTTTATCCCCTTACACTGTGTACAAGACAGTAGTTTTGGAATTGTTAGTTAGATTACTTGTTATTACTGCATTGTCGGAACTAGAAGCACAAGCATTTCGCTACACTCGCATTAACATCTGCTAACCATGTGTATGTGACAAATAAAATTTGATTTGATTTGATTTGATTAAGAGAAATCACATTAAGAATTGTTTACATGTTCAAACGCAAATGTGAGGTGTCATCTACACCTCGATTAGGCTGATAGAAATCCTCATCATTTAGTTGAATTATTTTTAATTTGACTATAATTGTTTCTATATAGCCTACACATTCTTGTTCTGAACTTCTAACCTGAGTGGGATGGGTGTGGCTTTGTGACAATGATCAAGAGCAGCTGCTCACCGATTTGACAGCTCCAACGTAGTTACACCTCCAACACACCACACCGACAAACATCTTATATGTGGGTGTCGGCTATCGCTGGATGAAATCCCCTAGAGTCCATTGAAGCACCGGTGCGTCAATCTAAATAACAAACAAAAAAATCCCCATCAAAATCTGTCTGCTGTAAGCTACATATATCTGTTTCTTTTGCATGGGCTGCATCCCAATCCACCGCATCTGAAAATGTCACCCTTACGCATCTGGGGTGATAGGTGGCAGAGCCAGAGCAGTGTTCGTCAGACCATAAGACGGTCTTCTCACAAAAACGTCTGTAGTGTTTGGCCTACAAACTAATACGAAAGGGAGACTAAAAACACGATGGTGTTCTCCGTTTTGCTCTACGACCCCCATAAGCCCCACGGGACTCCTATGACATCAGTAACGCTGATGTGCCAACTTCTGTCTGTAGCTTCTTAACCGTTTAGACTACTCTATCATGCAGGTGAATAAGGGAGTTTACTTGACCTTCTGAATTTCATACATGATACTCTACATCTTGTGTCACACTCAATGTGGTCCCCACATCCCACTTGTAGTCCATGAATTCTTGGTGGAACAACCACCCATCTACATCCCCCTTCTTTTAACTTGCAACACTAACAATGTTCAATGTTACACAGCCTATTGTGACCCCATTGTCTTATAGTTCTAGGCCTAAGAATTCCAAAAGTGACCATCTTTGGGATTGGGCTTGCTTACCCTTCCAGACCGAGTCAGTGTTAGGGCAGGATCGCCAGCTAGAAGAGCTGACCCTGGTGAAACTTTTTTAGAAACAGCTCCAGTGCCAGGGGCAGTAGGGACAGGCCCTAATGGACTGAGCTGCCTTGCACTGTGGTCTTAGTACACTTCTCCCCTCATTCTTTGTTGTGTCAGAGCCTCCTTCACCACAGGGCGAAGCATCTCTGTGGTTGTGAGAAGCATTTTCCAAGTCCTCCTGGAAAACAGTCTCTTCTCGGGGAAGGATGCGCACAAACAGCAACGCAGCATGGATATCGGACTGGTCTCTGTGACACTTTTCCAATAAGTGTTTTGCTGAGCGTACAGCGCTCTCCACCAACCCACCAACCTCTCCACCAACCTACCAACCTCTCCACCAACCCACCAACCCGCTCTCCACCAACCCGCCAACCTCTCCACCAACCCACCAACCTCTCCACCAACCCACCAACCCGCTCTCCACCAACCCACCAACCCGCTCTCCACCAACCCACCAACCTCTCCACCAACCCACCAACCTCTCCACCAACCCACCAACCTCTCCACCAATCCACCAACCTCTCCACCAACCCACCAACCCGCTCTCCACCAACCCACCAACCCGCTCTCCACCAACCCGCTCTCCACCAACCCACCAACCCGCTCTCCACCAACCCGCCAACCCGCTCTCCACCAACCCACCAACCTCTCCACCAACCCGTTACGCAGGTCTGGGTAATTCCAGTCCTCGGGGGCCTGATTGGTGTCACACTTCCCCATCCCTAGCAAACAGACCTGATTTAAACAAATTTCATTTTTAACTGTATCACGTTTAATGTCCCTGTACCACGTTTAAGATCCCTGTCGAGACTGGCCTTGGACAGATCGCAGTAGAGACTGGCCTGGACAAATCCCTGTAGAGACTGGCCTGGACAGATCCCTGTAGAGACGCCATGGACAGATCCCTGTAGAGACTGGCCTGGACAAATCCCTGAAGAGACTTGACTGGACAAATCCCTGTAGAGACTGGCCTGGACAGATCCCTATAGAGACGCCATGGACAGATCCCTGTAGAGACTGGCCTGGACAAATCCCTGAAGAGACTTGACTGGACAAATCCCTGTAGAGACTTGACTGGACAGATCCCTGTAGAGACGCCTTGGACAGACCTCTGTAGAGACTAGCCTGGACAGATCCCTGTAGAGAATGGCCTTGGACAGATCCTATATACATCATACCTGCTGTATACCCTCCATCAAACCTTATGTACCCTACATCAAACCTTATGTACCCTCCATCATATGGAGCGAGCTGGGGTCTCAGTCCAGTCTTTGTAACCCCCTGGGGATGTGGATCTTAGTGCGTGCTGCATTCAGATACATGTTCTGATGATGTGTTGCAGGAACCTGTTTGGCTTGAGAATCCAGACAGTATACAGTGGAATGCTATTAATTGACCCCTGACACTCTTTGCTGTCTATCTACTGAGGCCCATTGTTGGAATTCTGACTTGATGCAATCCCATTGAATTGTGGGATTAAGGAGGATATTAATCTGTGCCTAGTAGAGAGTTCCCATCATACCAACTGTATACCCTCCATCATACCTACTGTATACCTCCATCATACCTACTGTATACCCTCCATCATACCTGATGTATACCCTCCATCATACCTACTGTATACCCTCCATCATACCTACTGTATACCCTTCATCATACCTACTGTATACCTTATACCCTCCATCAAATCTACTGTATACCCTCCATCATACCTACTGTATACCCTCCATCATACCTACTGTATACCCTACATCATACCTACTGTATACCCTCCATCATACCTTATGTACCCTCCATCAAAGCTACTGTATACCCTCCATCATATCTACTGTATACCCTCCATCATACCTTATGTACCCTCCATCATACCTACTGTATACCCTCCATCATACCTACTGTATACCCTCCATCATACCTTCGGTACCCTCCATCATACCTACTGTATACCCTCCATCATACCTACTGTATACCCTCCATCATACCTGATGTATTCCCTCCATCATACCTACTGTATGTCCTCCATCATACCTACTGTATAACCTCCATCATACCTACTGTATACCCTCCATCATACCTACTGTATACCCTCCATCATACCTACTGTATACCCTCCATCATACCTACTGTTTACCCTCCATCATACCTACTGTATACCCTCCATCATACCTACTGTATACCCCCCATCATACCTACTGTATACCATCCATCATACCTACTGTATACCCTCCATCATACCTACTGTATACCCTCCATCATACCTACTGTATACCCTCCATCATACCTACTGTATACCTTATACCTTCCATCATATCTACTGTATACCCTCCATCATACCTACTGTATACCGTCCATCATACCTACTGGATACCCTCCATCATAACTACTGTATTCCCTCCATCATACCTACTGTATACCACCCATCATACCTACTGTATACCATCCATCATACCTACTGTATATCCTCCATCATACCTACTGTATACCCTCCATCATACCTACTGTATACCCTCCATCATACCTGATGTATACCCTCCATCATACCTACAGTATACCCTCCATCATACCTACTGTATACCCTCCATCATACCTACTGTATACCTTATACCCTCCATCATATCTACTGTATACCCTCCATCATACCTACTGTATACCCTCCATCATACCTACTGTATACCCTCCATCATACCTGATGTACCCTCCATCATAACTACTGTATTCCCTCCATCATACCTACTGTATACCCCCCATCATACCTACTGTATACCATCCATCATACCTACTGTATACCCTCCATCATACCTACTGTATACCCTCCATCATACCTACTGTATACCCTCCATCATACCTGATGTATACCCTCCATCATACCTACAGTATACCCTCCATCATACCTACTGTATACCCTCCATCATACCTACTGTATACCTTATACCCTCCATCATATCTACTGTATACCCTCCATCATACCTACTGTATACCCTCCATCATACCTTATGTACCCTCCATCATACCTACTGTATACCCTCCATCATACCTACTGTATACCCTCCATCATACTTATGTATACCCTCCATCATACCTACTGTATGTCCTCCATCATACCTACTGTATAACCTCCATCATACCTACTGTATATCCTCCATCATACCTACTGTATACCCTCCATCATACCTACTGTATACCCTCCATCATACCTACTGTTTACCCTCCATCATACCTACTGTATACCCTCCATCATACCTACTGTATTCCCTCCATCATACCTACTGTATACCCTCCATCATACCTACTGTATACCCCCCATCATACCTACTGTATACCATCCATCATACCTACTGTATACCCTCCATCATACCTACTGTATACCCTCCATCATACCTACTGTATACCCTCCATCATACCTACTGTATACCTTATACCTTCCATCATATCTACTGTATACCCTCCATCATACCTACTGTATACCGTCCATCATACCTACTGGATACCCTCCATCATAACTACTGTATTCCCTCCATCATACCTACTGTATACCACCCATCATACCTACTGTATACCATCCATCATACCTACTGTATATCCTCCATCATACCTACTGTATACCCTCCATCATACCTACTGTATACCCTCCATCATACCTGATGTATACCCTCCATCATACCTACAGTATACCCTCCATCATACCTACTGTATACCCTCCATCATACCTACTGTATACCTTATACCCTCCATCATATCTACTGTATACCCTCCATCATACCTACTGTATACCCTCCATCATACCTACTGTATACCCTCCATCATACCTGATGTACCCTCCATCATAACTACTGTATTCCCTCCATCATACCTACTGTATACCCCCCATCATACCTACTGTATACCATCCATCATACCTACTGTATACCCTCCATCATACCTACTGTATACCCTCCATCATACCTACTGTATACCCTCCATCATACCTGATGTTTCCCCTTCCATCATACCTACAGTATACCCTCCATCATACCTACTGTATACCCTCCATCATACCTACTGTATACCTTATACCCTCCATCATATCTACTGTATACCCTCCATCATACCTACTGTATACCCTCCATCATACCTTATGTACCCTCCATCATACCTACTGTATACCCTCCATCATACCTACTGTATACCCTCCATCATACTTATGTATACCCTCCATCATACCTACTGTATGTCCTCCATCATACCTACTGTATAACCTCCATCAAACCTACTGTATACCCTCCATCATACCTAATGTATACCCTCCATCATACCTACTGTATACCCTCCATCATACCTACTGTATACCCTCCATCATACCTTATGTACCCTCCATCATATCTACTGTATACCCTCCATCATACCTACTGTATACCCTCCATCATACCTGATGTATACCCTCCATCATACCTACTGTATGTCCTCCATCATACCTACTGTATAACCTCCATCATACCTACTGTATACCCTCCATCATACCTAATGTATACCCTCCATCATACCTACTGTATACCCTCCATCATACCTACTGTATACCCTCCATCATACCTTATGTACCCTCCATCATATCTACTGTATACCCTCCATCATACCTACTGTATACCCTCCATCATACCTGATGTATACCCTCCATCATACCTACTGTATGTCCTCCATCATACCTACTGTATAACCTCCATCATACCTACTGTATACCCTCCATCATACCTACTGTATACCCTCCATCATACCTACTGTATACCCTCCATCATACCTACTGTTTACCCTCCATCATACCTACTGTATACCCTCCATCATACCTACTGTATACCCTCCATCATACCTACTGTATACCCTCCATCATACCTACTGTATACCCTCCATCATGCCTACTGTATACCCTCCATCATACCTACTGTATACCCTCCATCATACCTACTGTATACCCTCCATCATACCTACTGTATACCTTATACCCTCCATCATATCTACTGTATACCCTCCATCATACCTGCTGTATACCCTACATCATACCTACTGTATACCCTACATCATACCTACTGTATACCCTCCATCATACCTTATGTACCCTCCATCATACCTACTGTATACCCTCCATCATACCTACTGTATACCCTCCATTATACCTTATGTACCCTCCATCATACCTACTGTATACCCTCCATCATACCTACTGTATACCCTCCATCATACCTTATGTACCCTCCATCATACCTACTGTATACCCTCCATCATACCTACTGTATACCCTCCATCATACCTACTGTATACCCTCCATCATACCTACTGTATAGCCTCCATCATACCTACTGTATTCCCTCCATCATTCCTACTGTATACCCTCCATCATACCTACTGTATACCCCCCATCATACCTACTGTATACCATCCATCATACCTACTGTATACCCTCCATCATGCCTACTGTATACCCTCCATCATACCTGATGTATACCCTCCATCATACCTACAGTATACCCTCCATCATACCTACTGTATACCCTCCATCATACCTACTGTATACCTTATACCCTCCATCATATCTACTGTATACCCTCCATCATACCTACTGTATACCCTCCATCATACCTACTGTATACCCTCCATCATACCTTATGTACCCTCCATCATACCTACTGTATAACCTCCATCATACCTACTGTATACCCCCCATCATACCTACTGTATACCATCCATCATACCTACTGTATACCCTCCATCATACCTACTGTATACCCTCCATCATACCTACTGTATACCCTCCATCATACCTGATGTTTCCCCTTCCATCATACCTACAGTATACCCTCCATCATACCTACTGTATACCCTCCATCATACCTACTGTATACCTTATACCCTCCATCATATCTACTGTATACCCTCCATCATACCTACTGTATACCCTCCATCATACCTTATGGACCCTCCATCATACCTACTGTATACCCTCCATCATACCTACTGTATACCCTCCATCATACTTATGTATACCCTCCATCATACCTACTGTATGTCCTCCATCATACCTACTGTATAACCTCCATCAAACCTACTGTATACCCTCCATCATACCTAATGTATACCCTCCATCATACCTACTGTATACCCTCCATCATACCTACTGTATACCCTCCATCATACCTTATGTACCCTCCATCATATCTACTGTATACCCTCCATCATACCTACTGTATACCCTCCATCATACCTGATGTATACCCTCCATCATACCTACTGTATGTCCTCCATCATACCTACTGTATAACCTCCATCATACCTACTGTATACCCTCCATCATACCTAATGTATACCCTCCATCATACCTACTGTATACCCTCCATCATACCTACTGTATACCCTCCATCATACCTTATGTACCCTCCATCATATCTACTGTATACCCTCCATCATACCTACTGTATACCCTCCATCATACCTGATGTATACCCTCCATCATACCTACTGTATGTCCTCCATCATACCTACTGTATAACCTCCATCATACCTACTGTATACCCTCCATCATACCTACTGTATACCCTCCATCATACCTACTGTATACCCTCCATCATACCTACTGTTTACCCTCCATCATACCTACTGTATACCCTCCATCATACCTACTGTATACCCTCCATCATACCTACTGTATACCCTCCATCATACCTACTGTATACCCTCCATCATGCCTACTGTATACCCTCCATCATACCTACTGTATACCCTCCATCATACCTACTGTATACCCTCCATCATACCTACTGTATACCTTATACCCTCCATCATATCTACTGTATACCCTCCATCATACCTGCTGTATACCCTACATCATACCTACTGTATACCCTACATCATACCTACTGTATACCCTCCATCATACCTTATGTACCCTCCATCATACCTACTGTATACCCTCCATCATACCTACTGTATACCCTCCATTATACCTTATGTACCCTCCATCATACCTACTGTATACCCTCCATCATACCTACTGTATACCCTCCATCATACCTTATGTACCCTCCATCATACCTACTGTATACCCTCCATCATACCTACTGTATACCCTCCATCATACCTACTGTATACCCTCCATCATACCTACTGTATAGCCTCCATCATACCTACTGTATTCCCTCCATCATTCCTACTGTATACCCTCCATCATACCTACTGTATACCCCCCATCATACCTACTGTATACCATCCATCATACCTACTGTATACCCTCCATCATGCCTACTGTATACCCTCCATCATACCTGATGTATACCCTCCATCATACCTACAGTATACCCTCCATCATACCTACTGTATACCCTCCATCATACCTACTGTATACCTTATACCCTCCATCATATCTACTGTATACCCTCCATCATACCTACTGTATACCCTCCATCATACCTACTGTATACCCTCCATCATACCTTATGTACCCTCCATCATACCTACTGTATAACCTCCATCATACCTACTGTATACCCTCCATCATACCTTATGCACCCTCCATCATACCTACTGTATACCCTCCATCATACCTACTGTATACCCTCCATCATACTTATGTATACCCTCCATCATACCTACTGTATGTCCTCCATCATACCTACTGTATACCCTCCATCATACCTACTGTATACCCTCCATCATGCCTACTGTATACCCTCCATCATACCTACTGTATACCCTCCATCATACCTACTGTATACCCTCCATCATACCTACTGTATACCTTATACCCTCCATCATATCTACTGTATACCCTCCATCATACCTGCTGTATACCCTCCATCATACCTTATGTACCCTCCATCATACCTACTGTATACCCTCCATCATACCTACTGTATACCCTCCATCATACCTTATGTACCCTCCATCATACCTACTGTATACCCTCCATCATACCTACTGTATACCTTATACCCTCCATCATATCTACTGTATACCCTCCATCATACCTACTGTATACCCTCCATCATACCTTATGTACCCTCCATCATACCTACTGTATACCCTCCATCATACCTACTGTATACCCTCCATCATACCTTATGTACCCTCCATCATACCTACTGTATACCCTCCATCATACCTACTGTATACCCTCCATCATACCTGATTTATTCCCTCCATCATACCTACTGTATACCCTCCATCATACCTGATGTATACCCTCCATCATACCTACTGTTTACCCTCCATCATACCTACTGTATACCCTCCATCATACCTACTGTATACCCTCCATCATACCTACTGTATAGCCTCCATCATACCTACTGTATTCCCTCCATTATTCCTACTGTATACCCTCCATCATACCTACTGTATACCCCCCATCATACCTACTGTATACCATCCATCATACCTACTGTATACCCTCCATCATGCCTACTGTATACCCTCCATCATACCTGATGTATACCCTCCATCATACCTACAGTATACCCTCCATCATACCTACTGTAAACCCTCCATCATACCTACTGTATACCTTATACCCTCCATCATATCTACTGTATACCCTCCATCATACCTACTGTATACCCTCCATCATACCTACTGTATACCCTCCATCATACCTTATGTACCCTCCATCATACCTACTGTATAACCTCCATCATACCTACTGTATACCCTCCATCATACCTTATGTACCCTCCATCATACCTACTGTATACCCTCCATCATACCTACTGTATACCCTCCATCATACTTATGTATACCCTCCATCATACCTACTGTATGTCCTCCATCATACCTACTGTATAACCTCCATCAAACCTACTGTATACCCTCCATCATACCTACTGTATACCCTCCATCATACCTTATGTACCCTCCATCATACCTACTGTATACCCTCCATCATACCTACTGTATACCCTCCATCATACCTTATGTACCCTCCATCATATCTACTGTATACCCTCCATCATACCTACTGTATACCCTCCATCATACCTGATGTATACCCTCCATCATACCTACTGTATGTCCTTCATCATACCTACTGTATAACCTCCATCATACCTACTGTATACCCTCCATCATACCTACTGTATACCCTCCATCATACCTACTGTATACCCTCCATCATACCTACTGTATACCCTCCATCATACCTACTGTATACCCTCCATCATACCTGATGTATACCCTCCATCATACCTACTGTATACCCTCCATCATACCTACTGTATACCCTCCATCATACCTACTGTATACCCTATACCCTCCATCATATCTACTGTATACCCTCCATCATACCTTATGTACCCTCCATCAAAGCTAATGTATACCCTCCATCATACCTACTGTATACCCTCCATCATACCTTATGTACCCTCCATCATACCTACTGTATACCCTCCATCATACCTACTGTATACCCTCCATCATACCTACTGTTTACCCTCCATCATACCTACTGTATACCCTCCATCATACCTACTGTATTCCCTCCATCATACCTACTGTATACCCTCCATCATACCTACTGTATACCCCCCATCATACCTACTGTATACCATCCATCATACCTACTGTATACCCTCCATCATACCTACTGTATACCCTCCATCATACCTACTGTATACCCTCCATCATACCTACTGTATACCTTATACCTTCCATCATATCTACTGTATACCCTCCATCATACCTACTGTATACCGTCCATCATACCTACTGGATACCCTCCATCATAACTACTGTATTCCCTCCATCATACCTACTGTATACCACCCATCATACCTACTGTATACCATCCATCATACCTACTGTATATCCTCCATCATACCTACTGTATACCCTCCATCATACCTACTGTATACCCTCCATCATACCTGATGTATACCCTCCATCATACCTACAGTATACCCTCCATCATACCTACTGTATACCCTCCATCATACCTACTGTATACCTTATACCCTCCATCATATCTACTGTATACCCTCCATCATACCTACTGTATACCCTCCATCATACCTACTGTATACCCTCCATCATACCTGATGTACCCTCCATCATAACTACTGTATTCCCTCCATCATACCTACTGTATACCCCCCATCATACCTACTGTATACCATCCATCATACCTACTGTATACCCTCCATCATACCTACTGTATACCCTCCATCATACCTACTGTATACCCTCCATCATACCTGATGTTTCCCCTTCCATCATACCTACAGTATACCCTCCATCATACCTACTGTATACCCTCCATCATACCTACTGTATACCTTATACCCTCCATCATATCTACTGTATACCCTCCATCATACCTACTGTATACCCTCCATCATACCTTATGTACCCTCCATCATACCTACTGTATACCCTCCATCATACCTACTGTATACCCTCCATCATACTTATGTATACCCTCCATCATACCTACTGTATGTCCTCCATCATACCTACTGTATAACCTCCATCAAACCTACTGTATACCCTCCATCATACCTAATGTATACCCTCCATCATACCTACTGTATACCCTCCATCATACCTACTGTATACCCTCCATCATACCTTATGTACCCCCCATCATATCTACTGTATACCCTCCATCATACCTACTGTATACCCTCCATCATACCTGATGTATACCCTCCATCATACCTACTGTATGTCCTCCATCATACCTACTGTATAACCTCCATCATACCTACTGTATACCCTCCATCATACCTAATGTATACCCTCCATCATACCTACTGTATACCCTCCATCATACCTACTGTATACCCTCCATCATACCTTATGTACCCTCCATCATATCTACTGTATACCCTCCATCATACCTACTGTATACCCTCCATCATACCTGATGTATACCCTCCATCATACCTACTGTATGTCCTCCATCATACCTACTGTATAACCTCCATCATACCTACTGTATACCCTCCATCATACCTACTGTATACCCTCCATCATACCTACTGTATACCCTCCATCATACCTACTGTTTACCCTCCATCATACCTACTGTATACCCTCCATCATACCTACTGTATACCCTCCATCATACCTACTGTATACCCTCCATCATACCTACTGTATACCCTCCATCATGCCTACTGTATACCCTCCATCATACCTACTGTATACCCTCCATCATACCTACTGTATACCCTCCATCATACCTACTGTATACCTTATACCCTCCATCATATCTACTGTATACCCTCCATCATACCTGCTGTATACCCTACATCATACCTACTGTATACCCTACATCATACCTACTGTATACCCTCCATCATACCTTATGTACCCTCCATCAAAGCTACTGTATACCCTCCATCATACCTACTGTATACCCTCCATCATACCTTATGTACCCTCCATCATACCTACTGTATACCCTCCATCATACCTACTGTATACCCTCCATCATACCTTATGTACCCTCCATCATACCTACTGTATACCCTCCATCATACCTACTGTATACCCTCCATCATACCTACTGTATACCCTCCATCATACCTACTGTATAGCCTCCATCATACCTACTGTATTCCCTCCATCATTCCTACTGTATACCCTCCATCATACCTACTGTATACCCCCCATCATACCTACTGTATACCATCCATCATACCTACTGTATACCCTCCATCATGCCTACTGTATACCCTCCATCATACCTGATGTATACCCTCCATCATACCTACAGTATACCCTCCATCATACCTACTGTATACCCTCCATCATACCTACTGTATACCTTATACCCTCCATCATATCTACTGTATACCCTCCATCATACCTACTGTATACCCTCCATCATACCTACTGTATACCCTCCATCATACCTTATGTACCCTCCATCATACCTACTGTATAACCTCCATCATACCTACTGTATACCCTCCATCATACCTACTGTATACCCTCCATCATACCTTATGTACCCTCCATCATACCTACTGTATACCCTCCATCATACCTACTGTATACCCTCCATCATACCTACTGTATAGCCTCCATCATACCTACTGTATTCCCTCCATCATTCCTACTGTATACCCTCCATCATACCTACTGTATACCCCCCATCATACCTACTGTATACCCTCCATCATACCTACTGTATACCCTCCATCATGCCTACTGTATACCCTCCATCATACCTGATGTATACCCTCCATCATACCTACAGTATACCCTCCATCATACCTACTGTATACCCTCCATCATACCTACTGTATACCTTATACCCTCCATCATATCTACTGTATACCCTCCATCATACCTACTGTATACCCTCCATCATACCTACTGTATACCCTCCATCATACCTTATGTACCCTCCATCATACCTACTGTATAACCTCCATCATACCTACTGTATACCCTCCATCATACCTTATGCACCCTCCATCATACCTACTGTATACCCTCCATCATACCTACTGTATACCCTCCATCATACTTATGTATACCCTCCATCATACCTACTGTATGTCCTCCATCATACCTACTGTATACCCTCCATCATACCTACTGTATACCCTCCATCATGCCTACTGTATACCCTCCATCATACCTACTGTATACCCTCCATCATACCTACTGTATACCCTCCATCATACCTACTGTATACCTTATACCCTCCATCATATCTACTGTATACCCTCCATCATACCTGCTGTATACCCTCCATCATACCTACTGTATACCCTACATCATACCTACTGTATACCCTCCATCATACCTTATGTACCCTCCATCAAAGCTAATGTATACCCTCCATCATACCTACTGTATACCCTCCATCATACCTTATGTACCCTCCATCATACCTACTGTATACCCTCCATCATACCTACTGTATACCCTCCATCATACCTTATGTACCCTCCATCATACCTACTGTATACCCTCCATCATACCTACTGTATACCCTCCATCATACCTGATTTATTCCCTCCATCATACCTACTGTATACCCTCCATCATACCTGATGTATACCCTCCATCATACCTACTGTTTACCCTCCATCATACCTACTGTATACCCTCCATCATACCTACTGTATACCCTCCATCATACCTACTGTATAGCCTCCATCATACCTACTGTATTCCCTCCATTATTCCTACTGTATACCCTCCATCATACCTACTGTATACCCCCCATCATACCTACTGTATACCATCCATCATACCTACTGTATACCCTCCATCATGCCTACTGTATACCCTCCATCATACCTGATGTATACCCTCCATCATACCTACAGTATACCCTCCATCATACCTACTGTAAACCCTCCATCATACCTACTGTATACCTTATACCCTCCATCATATCTACTGTATACCCTCCATCATACCTACTGTATACCCTCCATCATACCTACTGTATACCCTCCATCATACCTTATGTACCCTCCATCATACCTACTGTATAACCTCCATCATACCTACGGTATACCCTCCATCATACCTTATGTACCCTCCATCATACCTACTGTATACCCTCCATCATACCTACTGTATACCCTCCATCATACTTATGTATACCCTCCATCATACCTACTGTATGTCCTCCATCATACCTACTGTATAACCTCCATCAAACCTACTGTATACCCTCCATCATACCTACTGTATACCCTCCATCATACCTTACGTACCCTCCATCATACCTACTGTATACCCTCCATCATACCTACTGTATACCTTATACCCTCCATCATATCTACTGTATACCCTCCATCATACCTGCTGTATACCCTCCATCATACCTACTGTATACCCTACATCATACCTACTGTATACCCTCCATCATACCTTATGTACCCTCCATCAAAGCTAATGTATACCCTCCATCATACCTACTGTATACCCTCCATCATACCTTATGTACCCTCCATCATACCTACTGTATACCCTCCATCATACCTACTGTATACCCTCCATCATACCTTATGTACCCTCCATCATACCTACTGTATACCCTCCATCATACCTACTGTATACCCTCCATCATACCTGATTTATTCCCTCCATCATACCTACTGTATACCCTCCATCATACCTGATGTATACCCTCCATCATACCTACTGTTTACCCTCCATCATACCTACTGTATACCCTCCATCATACCTACTGTATACCCTCCATCATACCTACTGTATAGCCTCCATCATACCTACTGTATTCCCTCCATTATTCCTACTGTATACCCTCCATCATACCTACTGTATACCCCCCATCATACCTACTGTATACCATCCATCATACCTACTGTATACCCTCCATCATGCCTACTGTATACCCTCCATCATACCTGATGTATACCCTCCATCATACCTACAGTATACCCTCCATCATACCTACTGTAAACCCTCCATCATACCTACTGTATACCTTATACCCTCCATCATATCTACTGTATACCCTCCATCATACCTACTGTATACCCTCCATCATACCTACTGTATACCCTCCATCATACCTTATGTACCCTCCATCATACCTACTGTATAACCTCCATCATACCTACGGTATACCCTCCATCATACCTTATGTACCCTCCATCATACCTACTGTATACCCTCCATCATACCTACTGTATACCCTCCATCATACTTATGTATACCCTCCATCATACCTACTGTATGTCCTCCATCATACCTACTGTATAACCTCCATCAAACCTACTGTATACCCTCCATCATACCTACTGTATACCCTCCATCATACCTTACGTACCCTCCATCATACCTACTGTATACCCTCCATCATACCTACTGTATACCCTCCATCATACCTTATGTACCCTCCATCATATCTACTGTATACCCTCCATCATACCTACTGTATACCCTCCATCATACCTGATGTATACCCTCCATCATACCTACTGTATGTCCTTCATCATACCTACTGTATAACCTCCATCATACCTACTGTATACCCTCCATCATACCTACTGTATACCCTCCATCATACCTACTGTATACCCTCCATCATACCTACTGTATACCCTCCATCATACCTACTGTATACCCTCCATCATACCTGATGTATACCCTCCATCATACCTACTGTATACCCTCCATCATACCTACTGTATACCCTCCATCATACCTACTGTATACCCTATACCCTCCATCATATCTACTGTATACCCTCCATCATACCTACTGTTTACCCTCCATCATACCTACTGTATACCCTACATCATACCTACTGTATACCCTCCATCATACCTTATGTACCCTCCATCATACCTACTGTATACCCTCCATCATACCTGCTGTATACCCTCCATCATACCTTATGTACCCTCCATCATACCTACTGTATACCCTCCATCATACCTACTGTATACCCTCCATCATACCTTATGTACCCTCCATCATACCTACTGTATACCCTCCATCATACCTTATGTACCCTCCATCATACCTACTGTATACCCTCCATCATACCTACTGTATACCCTCCATCATACCTGATGTATACCCTCCATCATACCTACTGTATGTCCTCCATCATACCTACTGTATAACCTCCATCATACCTAATGTATACCCTCCATCATACCTACTGTATACCCTCCATCATACCTACTGTATACCCTACATCATTCCCACTCTATACCCTCCATCATACCTACTGTATTCCCTCCATCATACCTACTGTATACCCTCCATCATACCTACTGTATACCCTCCATCATACCTGATGTATACCCTCCATCATACCTACTGTATGTCCTCCATCATACCTACTGTATAACCTCCATCATACCTAATGTATACCCTCCATCATACCTACTGTATACCCCCCATAATACCTACTGTAAACCCTCCATCATACCTACTGTATACCCTACATCATACCTACTGTATACCCTCCATCATACCTACTGTATTCCCTCCATCATACCTATTGTATACCCTCCATCATACCTGATGTATACCCTCCATAATACCTACTGTTTACCCTCCATCATACCTACTGTACACCCTCCATCATACCTACTGTATACCCTCCATCATACCTACTGTATACGCTCCATCATACCTACCATATACCCTCCATCATACCTACTGTATACCCTCCATCATACCTACCATATACCCTCCATCATACCTACTGTATACCCTCCATCATACCTACCATATACCCTCCATCATACCTACTGATTAGCCCCCATCATACCTACTGTATACCCTCCATCATACCTACTGTATACCCTCCATCATACCTACTGTATACCCTCCATCATACCTACTGTATACCTTATACCCTCCATCATATCTACTGTATACCCTCCATCATACCTACTGTATACGCTCCATCATACCTACCATATACCCTCCATCATACCTACTGTATACCCTCCATCATACCTACCATATACCCTCCATCATACCTACTGTATACCCTCCATCATACCTACCATATACCCTCCATCATACCTACTGATTAGCCCCCATCATACCTACTGTATACCCTACATCATACCTACTGTATACCCTCCATCATACCTTATGTACCCTCCATCATACCTACTGTATACCCTCCATCATACCTGCTGTATACCCTCCATCATACCTTATGTACCCTCCATCATACCTACTGTATACCCTCCATCATACCTACTGTATACCCTCCATCATACCTTATGTACCCTCCATCATACCTACTGTATACCCTCCATCATACCTTATGTACCCTCCATCATACCTACTGTATACCCTCCATCATACCTACTGTATACCCTCCATCATACCTGATGTATACCCTCCATCATACCTACTGTATACCCTCCATCATACCTTATGTACCCTCCATCATATCTACTGTATACCCTCCATCATACCTACTGTATACCCTCCATCATACCTGATGTATACCCTCCATCATACCTACTGTATGTCCTTCATCATACCTACTGTATAACCTCCATCATACCTACTGTATACCCTCCATCATACCTACTGTATACCCTCCATCATACCTACTGTATACCCTCCATCATACCTACTGTATACCCTCCATCATACCTACTGTATACCCTCCATCATACCTGATGTATACCCTCCATCATACCTACTGTATACCCTCCATCATACCTACTGTATACCCTCCATCATACCTACTGTATACCCTATACCCTCCATCATATCTACTGTATACCCTCCATCATACCTACTGTTTACCCTCCATCATACCTACTGTATACCCTACATCATACCTACTGTATACCCTCCATCATACCTTATGTACCCTCCATCATACCTACTGTATACCCTCCATCATACCTGCTGTATACCCTCCATCATACCTTATGTACCCTCCATCATACCTACTGTATACCCTCCATCATACCTACTGTATACCCTCCATCATACCTTATGTACCCTCCATCATACCTACTGTATACCCTCCATCATACCTTATGTACCCTCCATCATACCTACTGTATACCCTCCATCATACCTACTGTATACCCTCCATCATACCTGATGTATACCCTCCATCATACCTACTGTATGTCCTCCATCATACCTACTGTATAACCTCCATCATACCTAATGTATACCCTCCATCATACCTACTGTATACCCTCCATCATACCTACTGTATACCCTACATCATACCCACTCTATACCCTCCATCATACCTACTGTATTCCCTCCATCATACCTACTGTATACCCTCCATCATACCTACTGTATACCCTCCATCATACCTGATGTATACCCTCCATCATACCTACTGTATGTCCTCCATCATACCTACTGTATAACCTCCATCATACCTAATGTATACCCTCCATCATACCTACTGTATACCCCCCATAATACCTACTGTAAACCCTCCATCATACCTACTGTATACCCTACATCATACCTACTGTATACCCTCCATCATACCTACTGTATTCCCTCCATCATACCTATTGTATACCCTCCATCATACCTGATGTATACCCTCCATAATACCTACTGTTTACCCTCCATCATACCTACTGTACACCCTCCATCATACCTACTGTATACCCTCCATCATACCTACTGTATACGCTCCATCATACCTACCATATACCCTCCATCATACCTACTGTATACCCTCCATCATACCTACCATATACCCTCCATCATACCTACTGTATACCCTCCATCATACCTACCATATACCCTCCATCATACCTACTGATTAGCCCCCATCATACCTACTGTATACCCTCCATCATACCTACTGTATACCCTCCATCATACCTACTGTATACCCTCCATCATACCTACTGTATACCTTATACCCTCCATCATATCTACTGTATACCCTCCATCATACCTACAGTATACCCTCCATCATACCTACTGTATACCCTACATCATACCTACTGTATACCCTCCATCATACCTTATGTACCCTCCATCATACCTACTGTATACCCTCCATCACACCAACTGTATACCCTCCATCATACCTACTGTATACCCTCCATCATACCTACTGTATACCCTCCATCATACCTACTGTATACCCTCCATCATACCTACTGTATACCCTCCATCATACCTACTGTATACCCTCCATCATACCTACTGTATACCCTCCATCATACCTGATGTATACCCTCCATCATACCTACTGTATACCCTCCATCATACCTACTGTATACCCTCCATCATACCTACTGTATACCCTATACCCTCCATCATATCTACTGTATACCCTCCATCATACCTACTGTTTACCCTCCATCATACCTACTGTATACCCTACATCATACCTACTGTATACCCTCCATCATACCTTATGTACCCTCCATCATACCTACTGTATACCCTCCATCATACCTGCTGTATACCCTCCATCATACCTTATGTACCCTCCATCATACCTACTGTATACCCTCCATCATACCTACTGTATACCCTCCATCATACCTTATGTACCCTCCATCATACCTACTGTATACCCTCCATCATACCTTATGTACCCTCCATCATACCTACTGTATACCCTCCATCATACCTACTGTATACCCTCCATCATACCTGATGTATACCCTCCATCATACCTACTGTATGTCCTCCATCATACCTACTGTATAACCTCCATCATACCTACTGTATACTCTCAATCATACCTACTGTATACCCTCCATCATAACTTCTGTATACTCCCCCATAATACCTACTGTAAACCCTCCATCATACCTACTGTATACCCTACATCATACCTACTGTATACCCTCCATCATACCTACTGTATTCCCTCCATCATACCTACTGTATACCCTCCATCATACCTGATGTATACCCTCCATAATACCTACTGTTTACCCTCCATCATACCTACTGTATACCCCCATCATACCTACTGTATACCCTCCATCATACCTACTGTATAGCCCCCATCATACCTACTGTATACCCTCCATCATACCTACTGTATACCCTCCATCATACCTACTGTATACCCTCCATCATACCTACTGTATACCTTATACCCTCCATCATATCTACTGTATACCCTCCATCATACCTACAGTATACCCTCCATCATACCTACTGTATACCCTACATCATACCTACTGTATACCCTCCATCATACCTTATGTACCCTCCATCATACCTACTGTATACCCTCCATCATACCTGCTGTATACCCTCCATCATACCTTATGTACCCTCCATCATACCTACTGTATACCCTCCATCATACCTGATGTATACCCTCCATCATACCTACTGTATGTCCTCCATCATACCTACTGTATAACCTCCATCATACCTACTGTATACTCTCAATCATACCTACTGTATACCCTCCATCATACCTACTGTATACTCCCCCATAATACCTACTGTAAACCCTCCATCATACCTACTGTATACCCTACATCATACCTACTGTATACCCTCCATCATACCTACTGTATTCCCTCCATCATACCTACTGTATACCCTCCATCATACCTGATGTATACCCTCCATAATACCTACTGTTTACCCTCCATCATACCTACTGTATACCCCCATCATACCTACTGTATACCCTCCATCATACCTACTGTATAGCCCCCATCATACCTACTGTATACCCTCCATCATACCTACTGTATACCCTCCATCATACCTACTGTATACCTTATACCCTCCATCATATCTACTGTATACCCTCCATCATACCTACAGTATACCCTCCATCATACCTACTGTATACCCTACATCATACCTACTGTATACCCTCCATCATACCTTATGTACCCTCCATCATACCTACTGTATACCCTCCATCACACCAACTGTATACCCTCCATCATACCTACTGTATACCCTCCATCATACCTACTGTATACCCTCCATCATACCTACTGTATTCCCTCCATCATTCCTACTGTATACCCTCCATCATACCTACTGTATACCCCCCATCATACCTACTGTATACCATCCATCATACCTACTGTATACCCTCCATCATGCCTACTGTATACCCTCCATCATACCTGATGTATACCCTCCATCATACCTACAGTATACCCTCCATCATACCTACTGTATACCCTCCATCATACCTACTGTATACCTTATACCCTCCATCATATCTACTGTATACCCTCCATCATACCTACTGTATACCCTCCATCATACCTACTGTATACCCTCCATCATACCTTATGTACCCTCCATCATACCTACTGTATAACCTCCATCATACCTACTGTATACCCTCCATCATACCTTATGTACCCTCCATCATACCTACTGTATACCCTCCATCATACCTACTGTATACCCTCCATCATACTTATGTATACCCTCCATCATACCTACTGTATGTCCTCCATCATACCTACTGTATAACCTCCATCAAACCTACTGTATACCCTCCATCATACCTACTGTATACCCTCCATCATACCTTATGTACCCTCCATCATACCTACTGTATACCCTCCATCATACCTACTGTATACCCTCCATCATACCTTATGTACCCTCCATCATATCTACTGTATACCCTCCATCATACCTACTGTATACCCTCCATCATACCTGATGTATACCCTCCATCATACCTACTGTATGTCCTTCATCATACCTACTGTATAACCTCCATCATACCTACTGTATACCCTCCATCATACCTACTGTATACCCTCCATCATACCTACTGTATACCCTCCATCATACCTACTGTATACCCTCCATCATACCTACTGTATACCCTCCATCATACCTGATGTATACCCTCCATCATACCTACTGTATACCCTCCATCATACCTACTGTATACCCTCCATCATACCTACTGTATACCCTATACCCTCCATCATATCTACTGTATACCCTCCATCATACCTACTGTTTACCCTCCATCATACCTACTGTATACCCAACATCATACCTACTGTATACCCTCCATCATACCTTATGTACCCTCCATCATACCTACTGTATACCCTCCATCATACCTGCTGTATACCCTCCATCATACCTTATGTACCCTCCATCATACCTACTGTATACCCTCCATCATACCTACTGTATACCCTCCATCATACCTTATGTACCCTCCATCATACCTACTGTATACCCTCCATCATACCTTATGTACCCTCCATCATACCTACTGTATACCCTCCATCATACCTACTGTATACCCTCCATCATACCTGATGTATACCCTCCATCATACCTACTGTATGTCCTCCATCATACCTACTGTATAACCTCCATCATACCTAATGTATACCCTCCATCATACCTACTGTATACCCTCCATCATACCTACTGTATACCCTACATCATACCCACTCTATACCCTCCATCATACCTACTGTATTCCCTCCATCATACCTACTGTATACCCTCCATCATACCTACTGTATACCCTCCATCATACCTGATGTATACCCTCCATCATACCTACTGTATGTCCTCCATCATACCTACTGTATAACCTCCATCATACCTAATGTATACCCTCCATCATACCTACTGTATACCCTCCATCATACCTACTGTATACCCCCCATAATACCTACTGTAAACCCTCCATCATACCTACTGTATACCCTACATCATACCTACTGTATACCCTCCATCATACCTACTGTATTCCCTCCATCATACCTATTGTATACCCTCCATCATACCTGATGTATACCCTCCATAATACCTACTGTTTACCCTCCATCATACCTACTGTATACCCCCATCATACCTACTGATTAGCCCCCATCATACCTACTGTATACCCTCCATCATACCTACTGTATACCCTCCATCATACCTACTGTATACCTTATACCCTCCATCATATCTACTGTATACCCTCCATCATACCTACAGTATACCCTCCATCATACCTACTGTATACCCTACATCATACCTACTGTATACCCTCCATCATACCTTATGTACCCTCCATCATACCTACTGTATACCCTCCATCACACCAACTGTATACCCTCCATCATACCTACTGTATACCCTCCATCATACCTACTGTATACCCTCCATCATACCTACTGTATACCCTCCATCATACCTACTGTATACCCTCCATCATACCTACTGTATACCCTCCATCATACCTACTGTATACCCTCCATCATACCTGATGTATACCCTCCATCATACCTACTGTATACCCTCCATCATACCTACTGTATACCCTCCATCATACCTACTGTATACCCTATACCCTCCATCATATCTATTGTATACCCTCCATCATACCTACTGTTTACCCTCCATCATACCTACTGTATACCCTACATCATACCTACTGTATACCCTCCATCATACCTTATGTACCCTCCATCATACCTACTGTATACCCTCCATCATACCTGCTGTATACCCTCCATCATACCTTATGTACCCTCCATCATACCTACTGTATACCCTCCATCATACCTACTGTATACCCTCCATCATACCTTATGTACCGTCCATCATACCTACTGTATACCCTCCATCATACCTTATGTACCCTCCATCATACCTACTGTATACCCTCCATCATACCTACTGTATACCCTCCATCATACCTGATGTATACCCTCCATCATACCTACTGTATGTCCTCCATCATACCTACTGTATAACCTCCATCATACCTACTGTATACCCTCAATCATACCTACTGTATACCCTCCATCATACCTACTGTATACTCCCCCATAATACCTACTGTAAACCCTCCATCATACCTACTGTATACCCTACATCATACCTACTGTATACCCTCCATCATACCTACTGTATTCCCTCCATCATACCTACTGTATACCCTCCATCATACCTGATGTATACCCTCCATAATACCTACTGTTTACCCTCCATCATACCTACTGTATACCCCCATCATACCTACTGTATACCCTCCATCATACCTACTGTATAGCCCCCATCATACCTACTGTATACCCTCCATCATACCTACTGTATACCCTCCATCATACCTACTGTATACCCTCCATCATACCTACTGTATACCTTATACCCTCCATCATATCTACTGTATACCCTCCATCATACCTACAGTATACCCTCCATCATACCTACTGTATACCCTACATCATACCTACTGTATACCCTCCATCATACCTTATGTACCCTCCATCATACCTACTGTATACCCTCCATCACACCAACTGTATACCCTCCATCATACCTACTGTATACCCTCCATCATACCTACTGTATACCCTCCATCATACCTACTGTACACCCTCCATCATACCTACTGTATACCCTCCATCATACCTACTGTATACCCTCCATCATAGCTACTGCCTACCCTCCATAAAACCTTTACCCTCCAGTGGGACTTTACTGGGCTCACTGGATGACAAATCTTGACAGAAGAGCATGGCTAACACACAGACATACGCATGCACTCACAGGTGAACACAAGCTGAGTGTGTCCTCTCTGTGGAATACGTGTGATGTCACCAGCATTCTTAGTGGATTGACAAATTAGATAACAAGCAGGGCTTGTTTGGGGGAGGGGCTTTATTACTTCTGTATAAGTGGAGAAACATACTCCTCTGTACTTTATGAAATGGCCCTTTATTACTCCAGGAAAGTAGTCCTCAGCTCCCCCCAAAACCCCAAACAACTTCCTGCGGCTATGGGTCAGGGGTCAATTTAGAATCCAATAGTACTTAGCTCATATTAGCAGTTGTCATCATATCACCTATTAGTGATCATGTAGTTATCACTTAGTTATAATTAGGTATCAGGTAGTTATCATTTAGTTATAGATTAGTTATCAGTTAGTTATCAATTAGTTATCATGTAGTTTCATTATAAATAGTCCACTGTAATACACGAGACCAGGGGTATCCAAAACTACCCTGGAGGTCCAGATTGCTGCAGGTTTTCTGTTCTACCTGATAATGAATTGCATCCACCTGGTGTCCCAGGTATAAATCAGTCCCTGATTAGAAGGGAAGAATGAAAAAATGCAGTCAAACTGGCACAAAGGTCCAGAATATAATTTGAGAGCACGAGACCAAAGGTATTTATGTTGTACATTGTCTGCCATCTAGTGTTGGGATTAAACTATTACATCAGTGATAATCATGTCCATGTGCTGCTAACAGGAATGTCTCCAACATTTCCTCATCTTCCAGTAAAACATCATATTACCAATAAATCACTTAACAATAAGTGAGTTATAACATATTTTAAAAAATGTAACTCTTAATTGACGGCTTACCCATTTAATAAAACAGACAGGAAACAGAATTCTTGCTCATGTTTTATTATTATTAAGACCTCACCTCATACAGAGACAGAGAGGATGGAAGAGAGAGAGAACATCTGAGAGGTTTAGACCTCACTTCATACAGAGACAGAGAGGATGGAAGAGCGAGAGAACATCTGAGAGGTTTAGACCTCACTTCATACAGAGACAGAGAAGATGGAAGAGAGAGAGAACATCTGAGAGGTTTAGACCTCACTTCATACAGAGACAGAGAGGATGGAAGAGAGAGAGTACATCTGAGAGGTTTAGATCTCACTTCATACAGAGACAGAGAGGATGGAAGAGAGAGAGAACATCTGAGAGGTTTAGACCTCACTTCATACAGAGACAGAGAGGATGGAAGAGAGAGAGAACATCTGAGAGGTTTAGACCTCACTTCATACAGAGACAGAGAGGATGGAAGAGAGAGAGAACATCTGAGAGGTTTAGACCTCACTTCATTCAGAGACAGAGAAGATGGAAGAGAGAGAGAGAACATCTGAGAGGTTTAGAACTCAAGCAGCTGGTGCACCCTGGTTGGCACGGGTTTCATCCTGTAGGAGACCAAGACCTCTTCTGCCACGCCCCCTCTTCTGATTCTTCTTGAGTGTTTCGGCAACTCTATTGGTAGCACAGCAGAATCTCGCCACAGTTTCAGTAAGTTGATTGGAACCTTGCTATGGACCATTGAAGGAGAGAAAAATCAGGCCAGCAATTCAGAAGGGGCCAACGTTGTACAATTTTTAATTGAATGGAAATGGTGCTGTACTGAAAGACCAGTTTAAAAATGCTGTGAATATGGTCTCTGAGAAGGCAATAGATTTCAGTATGACGCTGTTCAAGTTTTGCCATTTTAAATGGTCATACCCATATTAATCAGGACACACACCCCACCAGATGGGAGCAAACACACCTCAAAGAACATTGAAGAATGGTGCGCACCGTTGTCATTCAGTACAAACCGTTGTGAAACATAGTGAAATGTTTAATTAATTGAATGTGCCTGAGGTTATAAACATAATGCCGTCATGGTTCTAGCTACATTGATGGCTAGCCTTCACCTCATTTAAATATGCTCAGTAATAGATTGATCCATATCCAAAATCCCAAAAAATGCAGTTGTCAAGACAAGAAAGAGAGTTTGTGTTTGATGGAATGGAAGTTCACTACACACTTCAGTTGTTGTATTTTGCCTCTTCAGAGTCTGATTAAATAAATACACATACCTGCAAGCAGACAGCCTCACCGTAGCGAATAGTTGTGGCAATATGCTCACAATTGTTCTTGCCAACATGGTATCTCCCACAATCGTTATTCAGGGTCACAATATCTTGAATCATCTGAACAACCGTTCTGACATCTTTTTGTCCATCTAGATCATTTGCCACCACAGGGGAACTACTGCCTTTAACCACATCGAGTGAATCAAAGGCACATTTTGTAACTGTAGAGAATACTTCACCTGATAGAGAAATGGAAATGAAATCAGACATTTTGGTGACTTTATAGTAATATTTTGGATTGTATAGGCTCATGTTTTATATTGTTAATATTTTAAACTTACCTGGGAAGTGAAAAATATTTTGTCAATTTTTTCTTATATTGGGACTGCCAAACACTTCATCACCCACCCAAATTGCATAGTGGTTGAACCCAGTTCGATCAAATTTGATGATATCCCCAAAATGATACTAAAATATTATGAAATAAATAAATAGAAACATTATAGGAACAAGTAATACCTGAATTGTCTGACGCTAATTGCTAATCTTTGCCTGTAAATCACATAATCCATATCTTTAAAAAAGTAGTTACACTCAGAGCAGGCAACCATTTCACTGTATTCATTGACAATGTATAATGCTAATGCAACTGACAATTATGATACATTTTCACAAAGTGTAAGTGTGTTGGGGTCCCAAGTTATATATTCAGAACAAAAAACGACTTTTCAAATAAAAACATGTTCAGTTAGTAATTTACTGTTAATTACTTCAGAAACTTTTCTCTGAAAAGTGAATGAATAATAATAAACTAAATTAATAATACTACAAATGCTTTATCATAACGATATTACTTGAATAACTAGTTTTTAATTAAATGGACTACCAGCACACAGTATGTCATATTATTCAGTAAATCAATAATGTAGTGTTTGTAGTTCTGGTTGTTTTACCTGTTGAACCGGCCCAGACCCAGTCCCCTGTTCGTAAAACAGAGAGGCAATTGATTCATAACAAAACAGTAACTATTTTCAATAAAAAAAAACATGTTCAATTAGCCAAAGCGTTTCTCACTTTTGTTGGATACCTACTAACGAGACGGTATATATCATACTAGTAGATTAGGAGATGATTTATTTAAAGTCACTTACCCCTCCTTCAACCGAGATGGTCAGTCGAAAAAGCAAAATGGCCAAAGTTAAGGTCTGCTTAATTGTCATCTTCATGGCTGTCCAGGGGAAATGCTGGAAAGGATCAAACAGAGATGCAAATTAAAGAGGAGTCAAGCACATGTTAATTTCAGAGGGCACTAAGTGTCTTCGCATTCAATTTGGCCACTGTAACTATAACTCTTCAAATTACATTTGAATCTCAATAACCCATTTCAGGCTATAGGGTACAGTAGCTTACCACTGGAGTTAATGGAGTTATCTGAGAGTTGTAGGAGCTACAGTATGTCAAATGTCAGACTGACAGTGACTGAAACATGAACGTGTTGCTAAATTTATAGTAATACAACACAACCTCAAAATTACTGGTGAAAATAGATTGTTTTTATAAACAGCCCAAAAACGTTTTTAACACAGGGTTGTGTCCTCAGCCCTCTGCCCAACTCCCTGTTCCACCACCACTGGGTGGCTTTCACCAAATCCATCATCAAGTTTGCTAACGACACCACGACAATAGCCCTAATAACTAACAACAACGAGTCAGCCTATAGGGAGGAGGAACAGGCATTGAGGAACAGGCATCCCTCAACATCTGCAAAACAGACTTGACTTGAGGAAGCAGAGAAGGGAACATGCCCACGATGCACATCAATGGGACTGCAGTAGAGAGAGTCAGCAGTTTTAACTTCCTTATCATCTACACAGTTGTGTAAAGTACTCAAGTGAAAATACTTTAAAGTACTTCTCTAGTAGTTTTTTGGGGGTATTTTTATATTTTCATGTTTTACTTTTACTTCATTACATTCGTAAAGAAAATAGTGTACTTTTTACTCCACAAATTCTCCTTGACCCTAAAATGTACATTTTGAATGCTTAGCAGGACAGGAAAATTGTCCAATTCACGCACTTATCAAGAGAACATCCCTGGTCATCCATACTGCCTCTGATCTGGCAGACTCACTAAACACACATGCTTTGTTTGTAAATGATGTCTGAGTGTTCCTAAAGAAAATAATGTACTTTTTTACTCCACAAATTTTCCCTGACCCTAAAATTTACATTTTGAAAATTGGATGTAAATGATGTCTGAGTGTTGGAGTTTGACCCGGGGACTTTGACCCTTGACCCGAGAGGTGTGGGGGAAGGGTCTTCCCTGTTGAGAGGTGAGAGTGAAGGGTCTTCCCTGTTGAGAGGTGACAGTGATGAGTGTTGAGAGGTGAGAGTGATGGGTCTTTCCTGTGATGGTCAGAGCCTACTGAAGCTGGGAGAGGTGACCCTTTAAATACTGTTCTGACCAGACCTGTGACAATGGACCTTCAGTCTTTCTCCACCTGCTCTGACCTTAACAATTGTAACACTTTAATTAGTTATCAGCTGCTTTGAATATGTTCTGATTTTAGGTCCAGATGCAGAGAGACATGTATCCCATAAAGTCGTTATCAGCTGCTTTAAATATTATTGCTTTTAGGTCCTTTATTCTCCTCCATTTTAGATGGAGAGAGACACTATGGAGAATATGTTGTCAACATCTTGTACATTTCTGTTCAACTGCACAAAAGTTCAAGTAAAACAAAAAAGTAATATTGTATATTTTGGGGGAATGATGCTTCTCATTAGCATAATGCCATGTTAATTTAGGCTACTATACAACTGAACTTTTTACAGGTTTCAATTTTAAATACATTTTAATTCATTATTTTGAAATGGAAGGAATCCCAAACAAATTTCTCAAAATTAAATGGATATTTCTGGTGTTTAGTTAAGTTCAGAGCATACACTTCATTAGACAGGTGTTTTATTATCATTAGCAGACGGGGTAACGGGCAGGAATGGGGGGAGGGGTAGAATACAGAGGAGGGGGGTAGAATACAGAGGAGGGGGGTAGAATACAGAGGAGGGGGGTAGAATACAGAGGAGGGGGGGTAGAATACAGAGGAGGGGGGTTAGAATACAGAGGGGGGGTAGAATACAGAGGAGGGGGGTTAGAATACAGAGGAGGGGGGGTAGAATACAGAGGAGGGGGGTAGAATACAGAGGAGGGGGGTTAGAATACAGAGGAGGGGGGGGGTTAGAATACACAGGAGGGGGGTTAGAATACAGAGGAGGGGGGTTAGAATACGGAGGAGAGGGGTTAGAATACAGAGGAGGGGGGTTAGAATACAGAGGAGGGGGGTAGAATAAAGAGGAGGGGGGGTAGAATACAGAGGAGGGGGGTTAGAATACAGAGGAGGGGGGGGTTAGAATACAGAGGAGGGGGGTTAGAATACAGAGGAGGGGGGTTAGAATACAGAAGAGGGGGGTTAGAATACAGAGGAGGGGGGTTAGAATACAGAGGAGGGGGGGTAGAATACAGAGGAGGGGGGGGGGAGTTAGAATACAGAGGAGGGGGGGTAGAATACAGAGGAGGGGGGGTAGAATACAGAGGAGGGGGGGTAGAATACAGAGGAGGGGGGGGTAGAATACAGAGGAGGGGGGGTAGAATACAGAGGAGGGGGGGGGGGGTAGAATACAGAGGAGGGGGGGTAGAATACAGAGGAGGGGGGGTAGAATACAGAGGAGGGGGGGTAGAATACAGAGGAGGGGGGTTAGAATACAGAGGAGGGGGGTTAGAATACAGAGGAGGGGGGTTAGAATACAAAATAACCAATCATGTATCATGAGAAGGTGGCTGATGCCGGAGAAGGTGGCTGACGTTTTACGTGCACCTAACCAACTGTGATTTTTAAATCGTTATTTTGCGTTGTTTGTAACTTGTTTTTTTGACTTATTGTGTACATAATGTTGCTGCTACTGTCTCTTATGATGGAAAATAACTTTTGGACATCAGAACAGCGATTATTCACCACGGACTGGCAAAAGCTTTTTTTTCCTTTATCGAGTCTGACTAGCCCAACGTGAACGACATACTGCTTTCCCGGGAACAGGACCAAATCCCCATCATTTGCGTGAAGAGAAAACGGAGAAAAAGAGGACATGACATTAAAAACTGTACTATCTTGTGTTTCACGGAGTTGTGGCTGAACGACAACATCATCAACATACAGCTGGCTGGTTATGCGCTGTATCGGCAGGATAGAATAGCAGCGTCTGGTAAGACAAGGGGGGTGGTCTATGTGTATTTGCTCACATGAGGTAGAGTATCTCATGACAAGCTGTAGACCACACTATCTACATAGAGAGTTTTCATCTGTATTTTTCGTAGCTGTCTACATACCACCACAGACTGATGCTGTTACTAAGACCACACTCAATGAGCTAAGCAAACAGGAAACCGCTGAACCAGAGGTGACGCTCCTAGTGGCCCGGGGACTTTAATGCAGGGAAACTTAATTCCGTTTTACCAAATTCCTATCAGTATGTTAAATATTCAACCAGAGGGAAAAAAACTCAAGACCACTTTACCTCCACACACAGAGACGCAGACAAAGCTCTCCCTCGCCCTCCATTTGGCAAATCTGACCGTAATTCTAACCTCCTGATTCCTGCTTTCAAGCACAAACTAAAGCAGGAAGCACCAGTGACTTGGTCAATAAAAAAAGTGGTCAGATGAAGCAGATGCTAAGCTACAGGATTGTTTTGCTAGCACAGACTGGAATATGTTCCGGGATTCCTCTGACACCATATCAGTCATTGGCTTCATCAATAAGTGCATTGATGACGTTGTCCCCACAGTGACTGTACGTACACACCCCAACCAAAAGCAATGGATTACAGGCAACATCCTCACTGAGCTAAAGGCCAGAGTTGCCGATTTCAAGGAGCGGGACTCTAACCCGGACGCTTATAAGAAATCCCGCTATGCCCTCCGACGAAACATCAAACAGGCAAAGCGTCAACACAGGACTAAGATTGAATCGTATTACAGCAGCTCCAATGCTCATTGGGATGTGGCAGAGCTTGCAGACCATTACAGACTACGAAGGGAAGCACAGTCAAGAGCTGCCCAGTGATACGAGCCTACCAGACGAGCTAAACTACTTCTATGCTCGCTTCGAGGTAAATAACACTGAAACATGCATGAGAGCACCAGCTGTTCCGGACAACTATGTGATCACGCTCTCCGCAGCCGATGTGAGTAAGACCTTTAAACAGGTCAACATTCACAAGGCCGCAGGGCCAGACGGTTTACCAGGACATGTACTGTGAGCATGCGCTAACCAACTGGCAAGTGTCTTCACTGACATTTTCAACCTCTCTGTAATACCAACATGTTTTAAGCAGACCACCATAGTGGCTATCGATCTGTAGCACTCACGTCTGTAGCCGTGAAGTGTTTTGAAAGGCTGGTCATGGATCACATCAACACCATTATCCCAGAAACCCTAGACCCACTCCAATTTGCATACCACCCTAACAGATCCACAGATGATGCAATCTCTATTGCACTCCACAATGCCCTTTCCCACATGGACAAAAGTAACACCTATTTGAGAATGCTATTCATTGACTACAGCTCAGCGTTTAACACCATAGTGCCCTGGATCCTGGACTTCCTGACGGGCCGCTCCCAGGTGGTAAGGGTAGGTAACAACACATCCGTCACACTGATCCTCAACACAGGGGCCCTTCAGGAGTGTGTGCTCAGTTCCCTCCTGTACTCCCTGTTGACTCATGACTGCTCGGCCAGGCACGACTCCAACGCCATCATTCAATTTGCCGATAACACAACAGTGGTAGGCCTGATCACCGACAGCAACGAGACAGCCTGTAGGGAGGAGTTCAGAGACCTGGCCGTGTGGTGCCAGGACAGCAACTTCTCCTTCAACGTGATCAAGACAAAGGAGATGATTGTGGACTACAAGAAAATGAGGACCGAGCACGCCCCCATTCTCATCGACTGGGCTGTAGTGGAACAGGTTGAGAGCATTAAGTTCCTTGGTGTCCACATCACCAACAAACTAACATGGTTCAAATACATCAAAACAGTTGTGAAGAGGGCATGACAAGACCTGTTCCCCCTCAAGAGATTGAAACGATTTGGCATGGGTCCTCTGATCCTCAAAAGGTTCTACAGCTGCACCATCAAGAGCATCCTGACTGGTTGCATCACTGCCTGGTATGGCAACTGCTCGGCCTCTGACCGCAAGGCACTACAGAGGGAGGTGCTTATGGCCCAGTACATCACTGGGACCAAGCTTCCTGCCATCCAGGACCTCTATACCAGGCGGTGTCAGAGGAAGGCCCTAAAACTTGTCAAAGACTCCAGCCACCCTTGTCATAGACTGGGCCACCCTTGTCATAGACTTCTCTCTGCTACCGCACGGCAAGCTGTACCGGAGCGCCAAGTCTAGTTCCAAGAGGCTTCTAACCAGCATCTACCCCCAAGCCATAAGACTACTGAACATCTAATCAAATGGCTACCCAGACTGTTTGCATTGCTCCACCCCCCTACTCTCTGTTTTTATCATCTATGCATAGTCACTTTAATAACTCTACCTACATGTACACATTCTCTCAAGTATCTCGACTAACCGGTGTCCCGCACATTGACTCTTTACTGGTACCCCCCGTATAGAGTCTCACTATTGTTATTTTACTGCTGCTCTTGAATTACTTGTTCCTTTTATTTCTTATTCGTATTTTTTAAAACGCATTGTTGCTTAGGGGCTTGTAAGCAAGCATTTCACTGTAAGGTCTACACCTGTGGCATTCGGCGCACGTGACTAATACAACTTGATTTCATTTGACAGACCATACATGGACTTCCCTCTTTCTAACAGGTCACATGAGATTGGCTTAATGCCAATGGGAGCGGACCAATGAAATGAGATATGATATCCACAGTGTGCATAACCAAATGAGTTATTTGATGTCTGAATAGAGAATGGAACATGATTAAACTCTTCTAGTAATACAACTGAGAAATAACATAATGAAATACTAGCAAGGTGAAAATGAATGAACAAAGACATTTGATTAATATTTATGAAATCAGACTTATTAACGTAACGAACACAGAACCTTCTATGCCATAATTGTGGATACACCATTACATTCTGCTGTGGACTGAAGAGGAAGCCATGACATCTTTGGAAAAACTTTTACTTTGAGGTTTTATTTAAATAGATGAGTTAATATGTTCAGGGTCCAGTGTGGTTTAATGTATCAGTTCCTGGTGTTAACCTTCATAGTCCAGGTGAAGAGCTGAAACAGAATCAGACTCTATATACACTATCTATATACACTATCTATATACACTATCTATGCACACTATCTATGCACACTATCTATGCACACTATCTATGCACACTATTCAGGCTGCATCACATCCGGACATGATTGGGAATCCATAGGGCGGTGCACAATTGGCCCAGCATCGTCCGGGTTTTGCCGGGGTAGGCCGTCATTGTAAATAATAATTTGTTCTTAACTGACTTGCCTAGTTAAATAAAAAATTAAAATAATTCATACACAGGTTGTCAGCATACAGAGCAACAACATGTTACTTTGTGTTCTGTTCATCAACACTCTATAACTCTATTGGACACTGGTGTGGTGATATTGATCCTTCACACACTGTCCAGATGAACTTGTTACACCTTTTACTCTAGAGTCAAGAACACAGAGGAACTGATAAAAATACCTGACTCCTCCCCAGAGGTTACAGCTGATTGGCTTGATGCCCATGAGACACAAGTCCCAACCAATGAAATTAGAGTTTATACCCACAGCGATGGTATGCAAATGATAATCATTGCAGTGAATGTGTGAGGGTGGATAGACCATGGGTTTCATAGTGTAGTGTAGTGATACCATGTAGTGTTGGAGGACAGCCACTACAGTATTGATATGAGACACTCATGTCTCTGTCTTCCCTGTACTGTCAGAACCTGTATGTGGAGAGAGGAAGGTGCTGGGTTCCCCTCTCTCTATAGTTCATCTGAGGGTCTTCACTGAGTTTCCTACTGTTCACACTCTGTTTCAAAACGTTTTCTCTATACTGAACACACCCTGGTTTAGTAAATCCTGTTGCTACCCATCAACATGACCAAAGTTGATGAATTTGCTACCATCTAAAAATGAATAATGGAAACTGCATGAGTGATATTCATAAAGGACATAAATGAATGACACCCTGTCTGCTCTTAAGTTGTTGAGCTTTGGGATCAGAAAGTCTCTACAGTCACAATTGCACTATTCACAAAGTCATCTATAAGCTTGGCACATCTAGCCACTGGGATTTTGGCCCATTCTTCAAGTTACAACTGCTCCAGCTCTTTCAAGCTGGATGTGTTATGCACGTGAGTGAGGACCCAAAAGCGGTTTAACAAAAACAGAGTCCTTTAATGTCAAAACACAGGTAAGACATAGATCCTCTTCAAATGTATATGATGGCAAAAATAAACAACCCGCAGAGAGGGCGACAAATGAAACATAAAGTCCTTCTGAATATCACAGAAGAGTCCGCCCCAGAGTCTATCAAGGCACTACAGGAAGCTGACGAACCGGTCCAGCGTAGATGGACCGACAAGGTAGTGCAGGATCTTGAAGGAGAGACCAGAGTAGTAGCGCTCACCAGTAGCCCTCCGCTTACTGATGAGCTCTGGCTTTTACTGGACATGAAGTGACAAAATGACCAGCGGAACCGCAATAGAGACAGAGGCGGTTGGTGATTCTCCGTTCCCTCTCCTTAGTCGAGATGCGGATACCCCCCAGCTGCATAGGCTCAGCACCCGAGCCGGCGGAGGAAGATGGTAGTGATGCGGAGAGGGGGGCAACGGAGAACGCGAACTCCTTTCCACGAGCTCGGTGACGAAGATCAACCCGTCGCTCTATGCGAATAGCGAGTTCAATCAAGGAATCCACGCTGGAAGGAACCTCCCGGGAGAGAATCTCATCCTTTACCTCCGCGCGGAGACCCTCCAAAAAACGAGCGAGCAAAGACGGCTCGTTCCAGTCACTGGAGGCAGCAAGAGTGCGAAACTCAATAGAGTAATCTGTTATGGATCGATTACCTTGACATAGGGAAGACAGGACCCTGGAAGCTTCCTCCCCAAAAACAGAACGATCAAAAACCCGTATCATCTCCTCCTTAAAGTCCTGATACTGGTTAGTACACTCAGCCCTCGCCTCCCAGATTGCCGTGCCCCACTCACGAGCCCGTCCAGTAAGGAGAGATATGACGTAGGCGATACGAGCTGTGCTCCTGGAGTAAGTGTTGGGCTGGAGAGAAAACACAATATCACACTGGGTGAGGAACGAGCGGCATTCAGTGGGCTCCCCAGAGTAACACGGTGGGTTATTGATTCTGGGCTCCGGAGATTCGAAAGCCCTGGAAGTGGCCGGTGGATCGAGGCGGAGATTGTGAATCTGTTCTGTGAGGTTGGAGACTTGGGCGGCCAGGGTCTCAACGGCATGTCGAGCAGCAGACAATTCCTGCTCGTGTCTGCCTAGCATCGCTCCCTGGATCTCGACGGCTGAGTGGAGAGGATCCGAAGTCGCTGGGTCCATTCTTGGTCAGATTCTTCTGTTATGCACGTGAGTGAGGACCCAAAAGCGGTTTAACAAAAACAGAGTCCTTTAATGTCAAAACACAGGTAAGACATAGATCCTCTTCAAATGTATATGATGGCAAAATAAACAACCCGCAGAGAGGGCGACAAATGAAACATAAAGTCCTTCTGAATATCACAGAAGAGTTCCCCTTCTAGCAGCAGAGGAGAATAGCTGGGTTAGAGTCCACTTCTAGCAGCAGAGGAGATTAGCTGGGTTGTAGAGGACAGAGGTACCTGATCACACGTAGCCTCAGATGAACAGGCAGATTCCGACAGGACAGGACAAGGTTGAAGCAAACAAGACGATAGTTTGGTTCTGGCATGAGAAACTCAAACGAGAATCTGACAAAGACAGAAGCAGGAACAGAGAGAGAAATAGAGACCTAATCAGAGGGAAAAAAGGGGACAGGTGGGAAAAGGGTGAACGAGGTAGTTAGAGAAGATGAGGAACAGCTGGGGGAAGGAGGGGAAGAGAAGGTAACCTAATACGACCAGCAGATGGAGAAGGAGTAAAGAGAAAGAACAGGAACAAGACATAATATGACAATACATGACAGGATGGGTTCCGCTGGTGTACAGCAATCTTAAGTCATACCACAGATTCTCAATTGGATGGAGGTCTGGTCTATGACTAGGCCATTCCAAGACATTTAAATGTTTCCTCCATAAATTGCAAATAAATTCATAAAAAATCCTACAATGTGATTTTCTGGATTTGTTTTCTCTAATTTTGTCTGTCATAGTTGAAGTGTACCTATGATGAAAATTACAGGCCTCTCTCATCTTTTTAAGTGGGAGAACTTGCACAATTGGTGGCTGACTAAATGCTTTTTTATCCCACTGTAGATATCTGTTATATATTTACACGATCTAAGGATCAGGAATGACATCGATCCATCGAAGTGCGGATCGAAATCGATCCATCGAAGTGCGGATTGATGTCTTTCCTTTTCCATAAATATAAGGAAACAAATATCTATAAAATTGCTGAACCACAACTTTATAAGAGACATTCAAAATAAACCCCTTCACCTAAAAGGATCTGAAATTTTATGATAGTTTTAAAGGGCAGTGCAGTCAAAAATATATTTCCACACCATGAGGTAAAAAATGACACTTAGAAATTATGATAATGGAATTTTATTGTGAGCTACATATTTTTATTTATTTATATACAGTATTTAAAACATCTGGAATTTCACCCTGTTCAGGTGGGATGGGGTTTTTGGCCCAGAGCATGACATCACAATCTGATCTGATTATTCTGACCAGTGACCAGTCATCTTTTATTTGCATATGTATCCTCCTACTTTGAAGGAATAAATGGGATAGGCTCTAGTCTAGAGTCTAGATGATCCTATTTGCCAATCCGGGCTGTGTATGTATATGTATTTAAATTTGTATCAACACGCCCACATGAAGAGACTGAACATTTCAATGGCAAAAGGAGTGTCAGGGCAATAAATCCCCATTGAGACAGTGTCTGTGCCTCGACCTAGGTTGGGCAAAACGAAACATGGTGGTATTCGCCTTAATTATGTCGACCCCCTACTTTTTCGAACATTCTGTTAAAAATCGTGCAACATTTCAGCGTCCTGCTACTCATGCCAGGAATATAGTATATGCATATGATTAGTATGTGTGGATAGAACACACTCTGAAGTTTCTAAAACTGGTTAAATAATGTCTGTGACTATAACAGAACGTGAACAGCAAGCGAAATCCCAAGAAAAACCTGGTCACAAAAACCACAGAAAAGTATTAATCCGCCAGTCTCTGATTTGTTTATTGCAAGCAAAAATATATAGCCGGGAGATGGCAGTTCCTACAACTTCCACACGATCTCGCCAAAAACGTCATTTTCGTTGACAAAAATCCTTTGTGTAATGACAAATAGATCCTTCATTTCGTCCAGCATACAGGAAGAGAAAGGACAACGTTTTCTTGAGTAGCTGCTATTGAATACAGATCGCCCAGTGATCAATTTGATAGATTATTAACATTTACAAATACCTAAAGTTGGGTTAGAAAAGTAGTTTGAAGTGTTTTGTCAAAGAATATAGGCAACTTATATAATTTAAAAAAATGACGTTGCGTTTTGGAACTGAGCTTTTTCCTGAACCAGACAGGCTATACAAATGGATATTTTGGGCATACATGGACAGATTTAATCGGGAAAAATACCCAATTGTGATGTTTATGGAACATATAGGAGTGCCAACAAAGAATATCATCAAAGGTAATGAATGTTTTATATTTTATTTCTGCGTTTTGTGTAGCGCCGGCTACGCTAATTATTTTGTTTACGTCCTCCTTCAGGTATTTTGGGGTGTTGCATGCTATCAGATAATAGCTTCTCATGCTTTCGCCGAAAAGCATTTTAAAAATCTGACTTGTTGGCTAGATTCACAACGAGTGTAGCTTTAATTCAATACCCTGCATTTGTGTTTTAATGAACGTTTGAGTTTTAACGAGTACATTTAGCATTTAGTGTAGTGCATTTGCATTTCCAGGTGTCTAGATGAGACGTCTGCGTCTCGGGTGGGAGTAAGAGGTTTTAACAATCTCACTGGAATAAAGACCTCCTCCATTCCTGCCATTATTGAAAGAGATTGTGATACCTCACATCTCAAAATAGGGCTACTTAATGTTAGATCCCTCACTTCCAAGGCAATTATAGTCAATTAACTAATCACTGATCATAATCTTGATGTGATTGGCCTGACTGAAACATGGCTTAAGCCTGATGAATTTACTGTGTTAAATGAGGCCTCACCTCCTTGTTACACTAGTAACCATATCCCCCGTGCATCCTGCAAAGGCGGAGGTGTTGCTAGCACAAATTTCAATTTACAAAAAAACAAAATGTTTTGTCTTTTGAGCTTCTAGTCATGAAATCTATGCAGCCTCCTCAATCACTTTTTATTGCTACTGTTTACAGGCCTCCTGGGCCATATACAGCGTTCCTCACTGAGTTCCCTGAATTCCTATCGGACCTTGTAGTCATGACAGATAATATTCAAATTTTTGGTGACTTTAATATTCACGTGGAAAAGTCCACAGACCCACTCCAAAAGGCTTTCGGTCCATCATCGACTCGGTTTTGTCCAACATGTCTCCGGACCTACTCACTGCCACAGTCATATTCTGGACCTAGTTTTGCTCAGTGGAATAAATGTTGTGGATCTTAATGTTTTTCCTGATAATCCTGGACTATCCTGGACTATCCTGGACTACCAACCAAGGGTTGGGGTCTGAGCGACAAAAGTTATAAATTCTCGGACAACCCAAAGATCCCTAATGTCTTTCCAGACTCCCTCCGCCTACCCAAGGACGTCAGAGTATAAAAACCAGTTACCCACTTAAATGAGGAACCCAATTTAACCTTGCACAATACCCTAGATGTAATCGCACCCCTAAAAACAAAAAACATTTGTTATAAGAAACTAGGTTCCTGGTATTCAGAAAATACCAGAGGAACAGAAATGGTGCTACTCCAAACTGGAAGTCTTCCAACTAGCTTGGAAAGACAGTACTGTGCAGAATCGAAGAGCCCTTACTGCAGCTCGATCATCCTATTTTTCCAACTTAATTGAAGAAAATAAGAACATTCCAAAATGTATTTTTGATACTGTCGCAAAGCTAACTATAAAGCAGCAATCCCCAAGAGAGGGTGGCTTTAACTTCAGCAGTGATAAATTCATGAACAACGTTGAGGAAAAGATCATGATCATCAGAAAGCAAATTACGGACTCTTTAAATCTGCGTATTCCTTCAAGCTCAGTTGTCCTGAGTCTGCACAACACTGCCGTGACCTAGGATCAAGGGAGACACTAAAGTTTTTCAGTACTATTTCTCTTGACACATTGATGAAAATAATCATGGCCTCTAAACCTTCCAGCTGCATATTGGACCCTATTCCAACTAAACTACTGAAAGAGCTGCTTCCTGTGCTTGGCCCTCCTATGTTGAACATAATAAACGGCTCTCTATCCACCGGATGTGTACCAAACTCACAAAAAGAGGCAGTAATGAAGCCTCTCTTGAAAAATTCAAACCTTGACCCTGAAAATATAAAGAACTCATCCCATTCCTTTCAGAAAAAGCTGTTGCATCGCAACTCACTGCCTTCCTGAAGACAAACAATGTATACGAAACGCTTCAGTCAGGTTTCAGACCCCATCATACCACTGAGACTGCACTTGCGAAGGTGGTAAATTACCTTTAATTGGCGTCAGACCGAGGCTCGTTATCTGTCCTCGTGCTCCTAGACCTTAGTGCTGCTTTTGATACCATCGATCACTACATTTTTTGGGAGAGATTGGAATCTCAAATTGGTCTACACGGACCAGCTCTGGCCTGGTTTAGATCATATCTGTCGGAAAGATAACAGTTTGTCTCTGTGGATGGTTTGTACTCTGACAAATCAACTGTAAATCCCAGTGCTAGCCTCTCTACACTGGCTTCCTGTTAAGGCAAGGGCTGATTTCAAGGTTTTACTGCTAACCTACAAAGCATTACATGGGCTTGCTCCTACCTATCTTTCTGATTTGGTCCTGCCGTGCCTACACGTACGCTATGGTCACAAGATGTAGGCCTCCTTACTGTCCCTAGAATTTCTAAGCAAACAGCTGGAAGCAGAGCTCCCTTTTTATGGAATGGTCTGCCAACCCATGTGAGAGACGCTGACTCGGTCTCAACTTTTAAGTCTTTATTGAAGACTCATCTCTTCAGTAGGTCCTATGATTGAGTGTAGTCCAGCACAGGAGTGTGAAGATGAACGGAAAGGCACTGGAGCAACGAACCGCCCATGCTGTCTTTGCCTGGCCGGTTCCCCTCTCTCCACTGGGATTCTCTGCCTTTAATCCTATTACAGGGGCTGAGTCACTGGTTTACTGGTGCTCTCTAATGCCATTCCTAGGAGGGGTGCGTCACTTGAGTGGGTTGAGTCACTGACGTGATCTTCCTGTCTGGGTTGGCATCCCCCCTTGGGTTGTGCCGTGGCGAGATCTTTGTTGGCTATACTCTGCCTTGTCTCAGGATGGTAAGTTGGTGGTTGAAGATATCCCTCTAGTAGTGTGGGGGCTGTGCTTTGGCAAAGTGGGTGGGGTTATATTCTGCCTGTTTGGCCCTGTCCGGGGGTGTCCTCGGATGGGGCCACAGTGTCTCCTGACCCCTCCTGTCTCAGCCTCCAGTATTTATGCTGCAGTAGTTTATGGGTCGGGGGCTAGGGTAAGTTTGTTATATCTGGAGTACTTCTCCTGTCCTATTCGGTGTCCTGTGTGAATTTAAGTGTGCTCTCTCTAATTCTCTCTTTCTCTCTTTCTTTCTCTCTCTCGGAGGACCTGAGCCCTAGGACCGTGCATCAGGACTACCTGACATGATGACTCCTTGCTGTCCCCAGTCCACCTGGCCGTGCTGCTGCTCCAGTTTCAACTGTTCTGCCTTATTATTATTAGACCATGCTGGTCATTTATGAACATTTGAACATCTTGGCCATGTTCTGTTATAATCTCCACCCGGCACAGCCAGAAGAGGACTGGCCACCCCACATAGCCTGGTTCCTCTCTAGGTTCTTCCTAGGTTTTGGCCTTTCTAGGGAGTTTTTCCAAGCCACCGTGCTTCTACACCTGCATTGCTTGCTGTTTGGGGTTTTAGGCTGGGTTTCTGTACAGCACTTTGAGATATCAGCTGATGTACGAAGGGCTATATAAATACATTTGATTTGATATTTGGGGAGTTTCTCCCATTCTTCTCTGCACATCCTCTCAAGCTCTGTCAGGTTGGATGGGGAGCGTATCTGCACTGCTATTTTCATGTCTCTCCAGAGATGTTCGATTGGGTTAGAGTCTGGGCTCTGGCTGGGCCACTCAAGGACATTCAGAGACTTGTCCTGAAGCAACTCCTGCGTTGTCTTGGCTGTGTGCTTAGGGTCACTGCCCTGTTGGAAGGTGAACCTTCGCCCCAGTCTGAGGTCCTGAGCGCTCTGGAGCAGGTTTTATCAAGGATCTCTCTGTACATTGCTCCGTTCATCCTTGCCTTAATCCTGACATGTCTCTCAGTCCCTGAAAAACATCCCCACAACATGATACTGCCACAACCATGCATCACTGTAGGGATGGTGCCAGGTTTCCTCCAGACATGATGCTTGGCATTCAGGCCAAATAGTTCAATCTTGGTTTCATCAGACCAGAGAATCTTGTTTCTCATGGTCTGAGAGTCTTTAGGTGCCTTTTGGAAAACTCCAAGCAGGCTGTCATGTGCCTTTTACTGAGGAGTGTCTTCCGTCTGGCCACTCTACCATAAAGGCCTGGCTGGTGGAGTGCTGCAGAGATGGTTGTCCTTCTGGAAGGTTGTGAAAACTTCAAAGGGTGTGAATACTTATCTAAAAAAGTTTTTTAATTTAATACACTTGTCATTATGGGGTATTATGTGTAGATTGATGAGGAATTGTTTTATTTAATCAATTTTAGAACAAGGCTGTAAAAGGACAAAATGTGGAAAAAGTCAAGGGGTCGGAATACTTTCCGAATGCACTGTACAGACGTTTTGTTAGATTACTGATTTACGGGATGCCTCATGGTCTGACCAACATCGCTGTAGCTTTGCCACCTTCCAAGATGAGTAGGCTGCTGTAACACACTAGAGTCCAAAGGTCTTTATGTTGTACATTGTCTGCCATCTAGTGTTGGGATTCAACTATTACATCAGTGATAATCATGTCCACATGCTGCTGACAGTAATGTCTCCAACATTTCCTCATCTTACAGTAAAACACCAATAGAAATATTATCCAGTCCGTTTTAGATTATTATATTTCTATTAACCCCATATTACCAATACAGTACTTTGTTAACCTTTCTAAATTCACACCTGAAATTGTGCGACCATAAACTCAGTAACACTGGATAATCCCTTATTTCTAAAATGTAACAGTTAATTGACAAACCCTTTATAAACTATATGTAGATTCTACCCTAAAGTAAAGTCTGAATATATTCTGCTTCTCTCAGCAGTGTACCGTCTCACTCTAAAACATGGATGTGGATGCAGCCAACAGACAATAAAACAGACAGGAAACAGAATTCTTGCTCATGTTTTATTATTATTAAGACCTCACTTCATACAGAGACAGAGAGGATGGAAGAGAGAGAGAACATCTGAGAGGTTTAGACCTCACTTCATACAGAGACAGAGAGGATGGAAGAGAGAGAGAGAACATCTGAGAGGTTTAGACCTCACTTCATACAGAGACAGAGAGGATGGAAGAGAGAGAGAACATCTGAGAGGTTTAGACCTCACTTCATACAGAGACAGAGAGGATGGAAGAGAGAGAGAACATCTGAGAGGTTTAGACCTCACTTCATACAGAGACAGAGAGGATGGAAGAGAGAGAGAACATCTGAGAGGTTTAGAACTCAAGCAGCTGGTGCACCCTGGTTGGCACGGGTTTCATCCTGTAGGAGACCAAGACCTCTTCTGCCACGCCCCCTCTTATTTGTGAATAGGGGTGAGTTAGCTTTGCACAAGATTTTGGCAAAACATTCGATGAACTCATTGGTATCTTTCTATGGAAGGTTGACAAAGAGACAAAATCAGGTGTTACACAATGTCTCCAGGGTTGGGATCAATTATTTCAATTCAGGAAGGTTACTGAAATTCCAATCACAATTATAATGTATTCTCCTTTAATGACGAAACAGGGATTTTTAGGGGTAATTGACCATAGAATGGACTGGCAGCCATTTTGAGTGTCCCCATGCTAAGAAGTAAAAGCAGGAAGTGTACCCTTCAATCTGTGCTGTGATTTTTTTGAGTCAACTAAACTGACATTACCACAAATACAAGTTTAGCTTAAAAAAAATATATATATAAAATCATATTGTATCACACTGCCTCTCATCTTTCTAAAGATCAACTGTAACTGTATATAATAACATGAATATGTATATATGAATATTGAGTAAATAGTATCTTCGTTGTCTCTTGGTGTCTTTCCAATGTATAACTCTAGAGTTCGATTGGTCTCTTTATCTATAGATACAGTAAAGGAGTCAATTAAGCTCAACCAAAACAATGGAGTTGCCATGGATACTCCTGCGTGAAAGATCCTCAGTCTCGTCATTGCCCCACAGCAAAATCTATCTACATTTAGGCTATTGTTTATAAGTTTATTTCACACTATGTTGAGGTAAAAATCAGAGTATAATGCTTGTTTGGAGTCACTTCTTCTAAACCTGAAAAGGGACAACTTCTGTTACACAGCAAAAACAGACAAATATATCCAAATTGGACTTAAGTAACCACATTGGGGCAACAGGTAGCCTAGTGGTTAGAGCGTTGGGCCAGTAACCAAAAGATTGCTGGATCAAATCCTCAAGCTGACAAGGTAAACATCTGCTGTTCTGCCCCTGAGCAAGACAGTTAACCCACTATTTCCCGGGTGCTGAAGATGTGGATGCCGATTATGGTAGCATCCCACACCTCTCTGATTCAGAGGGGTTGGGTTAAATTCGGAAGACAAGTTTTAGTTGAATGCATTCAGTTGTACAACTGACTAGGTATCCCCCTTTTCCATTGTGGGCATGCTACAACACATAAATATCCACTTCAGATTCAGATAGTTCTGATTCAGATAGTTCAGATTTGTTGATTGTGCCCCAATCTAGTCAATGGAACGGCTGCCTTCCATTGACTACTTTACCGCATCTACTGCGAGTGTACCCATGGGTTTACCGGTAAAATTGCCTTAGATCTTCCAAGCCCATTCTATTCATTCTATTTCTATGGAATGGACTGATTCATGGTTGATAAGGGGTTACCTACATTCACTAACCATCTTATAAGAATTCATATCAAGTAGCCTACAGAGTTAATTTGTTTTTAAATTCCAGTTGATGTTAAAACAATTATCAAAGTCAAATACTTTTGAATGCATTTGGTGGATTATAATAGTGATTTCAAAAGTTACATTGTTGTTGAGTCTCAATATTGGATTAAATAATTAAACGTACCTGTTCGCAGACTGGAGAACCAAATTGAATGAATGTCACAAGATGCTCACAATTAGCAAAAATCACATTGTATTCTCCTCTACAATTATTGTGAAAGCGTTTAATTTGCTCAATCATGCCGGCCTCTGTTCTTCTAGGCAAGTGTACAACAGCCCATTCTGTTTGTACCACAGGAGTGCTGTCTTTTGTAACATCCGCCAGACTGTCAAACACACAATCTGCATTTCCTGGATCAGTAATTTCACCTGATGAATGAAAAAGACAGGTATTTGACATGATTAAGGGAGTAGAAATGTTTAACATAAAGGATTTAAAAGGCTTAAGTTTTATTTAAACTTTTGTAAACTTACCTGAGAAGTGAAAAATATCCTGTTCAGGTTTTTTACCTGTGATATCATGGTTGCCCACATAAATAGCATAGTGGTTATATGGTATGGTACCCTTCTTCCGATTAAATCTGATGATATCCCCAAATGTATACTGTTGAATAGGTGACACATCATTAGTTATTTTGAGCAATCCAATATTGGCTCTCATTCAGGCAAATGAGAAATAAGTGCACTCAGGCTATCTGGATGGCCATTATTCATGTACTGTAGCTTACCCTTCTAACTATGTAGCTAACATGTATTTTTACCTGTGCAATTACATGGTAACTAGAGTGCAATGGATTGTTGTTCAATCTTTACTAACGACATGCCACTGGCTTGTCAATGTGTCTGTATGCGGATGACACAACACTATACACGTCAGCTACTACAGCGACTGAAATGACTGCAGCACTTATTAACAAAGAGCTGCAGTTACTGTAGTTTCAGATTGGGTGCAAGGAAAATCGTTAGACCTAAATATAAACTGGGGGGGGGGGATTGTCACGCCCTGATCTGTTTCACCTGTCTTTGTGCTTGTCTCCACCCCCCTGCAGGTGTCGCCCATCTTCCCCATCATCCCCTGTGTACTTATAGCTGTGTTTTCTGTTTGTCTGTTGCCAGTGTGTTTTTTTTGTCAAGCTTCCCAGACTTTTTTCGTCTGTCAGCTCCTGTCTTTTCCCAGCCTCTTTTTCTCACCCTCCAGGTTTTTGACCCTTGCCCGTCCTGACCCTTAGCCTGCCTACCCCTATCTGGATTTCCGACCTCTGCCTGACCTGACTCTGAGCCTACCTGCCGCCCTGTACCTTTGCCTTTGTTTGCAGTAATAAACATTGTTACTTCGAAACGGTCTGCACATGGGTCTTATCTGATTCCTGATACACACAAAGGTACAAACACACGCATACACACACAAGCTTTAGCACACTGACTCTACACACACGTACATTGTAATATTGTTTTATGGCGGAATTATACAATTTGTATTGTAGATACAGTTGAAGTCGGAAGTTTACATACCCTTAGGTTGGAGTCATTAAAACTCGTTTTTCAACCACTCCACACATTTCTTGTTAACAAACTATAGTTTTGGCAAGTCGGTTAGGACATCTACTTTGTCCATGACACAAGACATTTCTCCAACAATTGTTAACAGACAGATTATTTAACTTATAATTCACTGTATCACAATTCCAGTGGGTCGAAAGTTTACATTACGTTACGTTGACTGTGCCTTTAAACAGCTTGGAAAATTCCAGAAAAGAATGTCATGGCTTTAGAAGTTTCTGATAGGCTAATTGACATAATTTGAGTCAATTGGAGGTGTACCTGTGGATGTATTTCAAGGCCTACCTTCAAACTCAGTGCCTCTTTGCTTGACATCATGGGAAAATCAAAAGAAATCAGTTAAGACCTCAGAAGACAAAAAAAGTGTAGACCTCCACAAGTCTGGTTCATCCTTGGGAGCAATTTCCAAACGCCTGAAGGTACCATGTTCATCTGTACAAACAATACTATGCAATTATAAACACCATGGGACCCCACAGCTGTCATACCACTCAGAGAGGAGATGTGTTCTGTCTCCTAGAGATGAACGTACTTTGGTGCCACCAGTACTTTGGTGCCACCAGCTCTGTCAGGAGGAATGGGCTCCCCAAAACGTTTATCCCAAGTTAAACAATTTAAAGGCAATGTGACCAAATGCTAATTGAGTGTATGTAAACTTCTGACCCCCTGGGAATGTGATGAAAGAAATAAAAGCTGAAATAAATCATTCTCTCTACTCTTATTCTGACATTTCACGTTCTTAAAATTTAGTGGTGATCCTAACTGATTTAAGACAGGGAATTTGTCAGGAATTGTGAAAAACTGAGTTTAAATTAATTTTGCTAAGGTGTACGTAAACTTCCGACTTCAACTGTGTGTAGTGGTGTAATAATATGATGTACTGTTTTATTTTTTGTTTTATATGTAATTTGTTTTATTTGTAATAAGTGCCTTAATGTGTTGGGATCTCAGGAAGAATAAATACAAACATAAATACAAATATAAATGGCAGCTTTACTCTTTTCAAAGTATTACATTTTCATCCAAATATCAGATGGGTACTGTTACGGATACAGGTATCCTGTGTGTGTATTTGTTTTCTCTCCTTCTCCCCTATTCACAGGTGGCAATCATCGTTCCCTAATCAGTCGCCAATCAGTCGCTAATCAGAAGACACACCTGCTCCTTTTCCCTTACCCAGTCACATCCCCTTACCCTTGGTTTAAAAGTATCCCAATCAGTTCTCTCTTTTGTACTTGTACCTACCTACATGTCACTTTGTCCGTTAGCCTGTGTGTATTGTATTGTATTGTTATGGTGTATGACTGTTTGTTGGTGGGAAACGGGGATAACCAGCCAAGTCGCCCATGGGCCTACATTACCCATAGGAAAACAGTGTCTAAATACCCTGGTTAGAACTGGGCGGACCACCCACTGTATTTTCAATGGGGACAATAAAAGGACACTCTAAATTGTACAGTTTTGTCACACAACACAATGCCACAGATGCCTCAAATTTTGAAGGAGTGTGCAATTGGCATGCTGACTGCAAGAATGTCCACCAGAGCTGTTGAGAGAGAATTTAATATTAATTTCTCTACCATAAGCCACCTCTAACGTCATTATGGAGAATTTGGCTGTACGTCCAACTCAAACCGCAGAACACGTGTAACCATGCCAGCCCAGGACCTCCACATCCGGCGGCTTCACTTGTGGGATCGTCTGAGACCAGCCACTCAGACAGCTGATGAAACTGTGGGTTTACACAACTGAAGAATTTCTGCACAAACGGTCAGAAACCTTCTCATGGAAGCTCCTCTGCGTGTTCATCGACCTCACCAGGGTCTTGACCTGACCGCAGTTCAGCGATATAACCGACTTCAGTGGGCAAATGCTCACCTTCAATGCCCACTGGCACACTGGAGAAGTGTGCTTTTCACAGATGAATCACGGTTTCAACTGTACAGGGTAGATGGCAGACAGCATTTATGGCATCGTGTGGGCAAGCAGTTTGCTGATGTCAACGTTGCGGACAGAGTGCCTCATGGTAGGGTAATGGTATGGGCAACTAGTTTCTGCCAATATCTAGCAACTTCGCACAGCCATTGAAAAGGAGTGGGACAACATTCCACAGGGCAAAATCAATGGCCTGACCCACTCTATGCAAAGGAGATGTGCGCGCTGCATTAGCCAAATGTTGGTAACACCAAATACTGACTGGTTTTCTGATCTAATCCCATACCTTTTTTAAAAGGTACATTACATGGCCAAATGTAGGTGGACACCCCTTCAAATTAGTGTATTTGGCTATTTCAGCCACACCAGTTGCTGACAGGTGTGTAAAATCCAGCACACATTCCATGCAATACCTATAGAAAAACATTTGCAGTAGAATGGTCCGTACTGAGGCGACAGGTACCCTAGAGGTTAGAGCGTTGGACTAGTAACCAAAAAGTTACAAGATTGAATCCACGCGCTGACAAGGAACTGTCATGACGTTGGCCTGGGGGTAGGTTTATGACAGTCATAAATACGTCTTCCCCCCTTTTTCCTCTCTCTACCCTACTGATGTGACATTAGAAAACCCCTTGGTTAACATAGAGATTCTGGGAACATCAGAAGGTGGGGGGAAATTAACTATATTCTGGTAATCCGACCAATTGAACATATGCGGTGATACTTAATGAATATGATGTCAGTTCGGTTGTCATCTGAGACATTCTCATCAATGATAAGATGACAAACTCTACAGTGGAAAGTCTACACATCAGAGTTATCAGACTCACATGGAATTGTTGTTCAATTTAAATGTTTGAATATGAAATTATTTGTGATGGGATAAGTGAATTAGGCCCGACTCAGTGGCCCGCCCACGTGAAGAGACATAGGTTGTAAACTATGAAACACACCCCTTTTCTCCCTCCACTAAACTAAGCCCTTGACGAAAATGTAACCTCCTGTTCCAAGTACGTGAGGTCTGCAGCCTCTGCGTTAAAAGGACTAACATGTCAACTACAGAACTAAACCTACCTCAGCGTGAGCTTTGGTTGCGAATGGTATGAACTTTGAACTCTTATTCACTACAGAAGTGATACCTCCTAGCCGTTGAGATAGCAACAGCAGCTGCAAACGAGGGCTAGGAAAGAACAGACAGAGTATCCCGTCTACCACACAAAGACGTTACTACAACGTATTCAATTTACCACCATAGACATTCTTCAAAGGATTCGGTTGGGCAACACGGTCTTCCATCGACCACCAACCTACTGAAGCTCAGAGTAAAGAGTAAATATTTATTGCATTTTCCTTTTCCAAATGGGCGGTAATTTAGAATGCATAATATATTGTATTTACGATAGCACAGCTTCTCCCTTTGGTCCTCAGTCTTCCTGCATTTCGCTACACTCGCATTAACATCTGCTAACCATGTGTATGTGACAAATAACATTTGATTTGATTTGATTTGCTCTTTCACTCAAACCCAGCCTCTTTTGTTTAACCAGCTGTCATATCTGTTCCGCCCGCTAGGGACGTTTTACTTTATGACGTAATTTGTAATCAAGTTATAATTCATTCTGTGTATATGTAATTCTGTGTGATTAGTTAGCTATTTAGTAAATCAATAATTGAACCCAATTTTGTATTGCTGATTCAACTTGTTAGCCAGGGTTCGTGAAGACAACCAAGAATTTACAACTTTCAGATGAGACTGAATTAAGGTGACGATTAATATTGACTGCTATTGATGTAAAATATTACTAGGTCTTTAAGAGTTTATTCAGAAGATAACAGCTCTATAAATATTATTTTGTGGTGCCCCGACTCTCTAGTTAATTACATTTACATGATTAGCTCAATCAGGTAATATTAATTACGGGAAAAGGATTTTATAGAATAGCATGTCATATCACTTAATCCGGCATAGCCAAAGACACGACAGTACAAATCTGTTGTTCTACCCCTGAACAAGGCAGGTAACCCACTGTTCCCCGGTAGGCCGTCATTGATAATAAGAATTTGTTCTTAACTGACTTGCCTAGTTAAATAAAGAATGTAAATCTGAGGAGCTCAGTGACTTTCAACGTGGAACTGTCATAGGATGCCTGACCGGTTCACCAGACATGCTACCTTGTCCCGGACATGCTGAATGATCGGCTATGAAAAGCCAACTAACATTTACTCCCGAGGTGCTGACCTGTTGCACCCTCTACAACCACTGTGATTATTATTATCTGACCATGCTCGTCATCTATGAACGTTTTAACATCTTGGCCATGTACTCTTATAATCTCCACCCTGCACAGCAGGAAGAGGACTGGCCACCCCTCATAGCCTGGTTCCTCTCTAGGTTTCTTCCTCGGTTCTAGCCTTTCTAGGGAGTTTTTCCTAGCCACCGTGCTTCTACGTCTGCATTGCTTGCTGTTTGGGGTTTTAGGCTGGGTTTCTGTATAGCACTTTGTGACATCGGCTGATGTAAGAAGGACTTTATAAATACATTTGACTGCTTGATTGATCCACCTTTCCAACATTTTAGTTTGTCAAATGTCTGCTCTGTTAGGGCTGAGGTGAAGTGGAAATGTCTAGGGGCAACAACGTCTCAGCCATGAAGTGAAAGGCCACACAAGCTCACAGAACGAGACCATTGAGTACTGAAGCGCGTAGTGCGTCAAAATCGTCTGACCTCGGTTGCAACATTCACAACCGAGTTCCAAACTGCTTCTAGAAGCAAAGTCAGTACAATAATTGTTTGTCTGGAGCTTCATGACCACAAGCCTAAGATCACCATGCACAATGCCAAGCATTGACTTGAGTGGTGTAAAGCATGACGGCATTGGACTCTGGAGCAGTGGCAACGCGTTCTCTGGAGTGATGAGTTATGCTTCACCATCTGGCAGTCCGATGGATAAATCTGGGGTTGGTGGATCCCAGGAGAACACTACCTGCCCCGATGCATAGTGCCAACTGTAAAGTTTGGTGGAGGAGGAATAATGGTCTGGGGCTGTTTTTCATGGTTCGGGTTAGGACCCTTAGTTCCAATGATGAGATATCTTAACACGACAGCATACAATTACATTCTAGATGATTCTGTGCTTCCAAATTTGTGGCAACAGCTTGGGGAAGGCCCTTTCCTGTTTCAGAATGACAATGCCCCTGTGCACAAAGCGGGGTCCATACAGTAATGGTTTGTCGAGATGGAAGATCTTGACTGGCCTGCACAGGGATGAACTGGAATGCCGACTGCGAACCAGGCCCAATCGCCCAACATCAGTGCCCGACTCACCAATGCTCTTGTGGCTGAAAGGAAGCATAATCTCTTCCCAGAAGATTGGAGGATGTTATAGGATCAAATGGGGGACCAACTCCACATTACTGCCTATGATTTTGGAATGAGATGTTCAACGAGCAGATGTCCAGATACTTGTGGTCATGTAGTGTGTAATAAAAAGCCTTTGACGACACCAGCACACAGTAGCGTAGCCAATTTACAGGAAAGGAAGCTGTGATACAAGTGTGCATTTTCGATTCGGTCTTTCAGGTGACCAGGGTGTGGCCTAACAGGGTGAACACACAACATAACCAGTAGTGGTTGTAGTTCAGGGGCCTGACCAGGTTACACAACTATCTGGTCTTTCTTGGGTACTGGTTGTAGTTCAGGGGCCTGACCAGGTTACAAAACTAACTGGTCATTCTGGGGTACTGGTTGTAGTTCAGGGGCCTGACCAGGTTGCACAGCTAACTGGTCATTCTGGGTTCATTCTGGTCATTCTGGGCAAGCTGCAGTGACAAGGGCAGTATCCTTCCTGCATGACTGGCGGAGTATTCAGGGCTGTGTGGCTTCCATTTCTACAACAGTTGGGTGCAGGCACTCAGCAGATGTAGCTTGCATGCTAATGAGACCGATTGACTAAGTGGAATGTTATCTCAGCCTGAATGATGCTGGGATACTCCAGTGGTGGAATGGTTGGTTTGTCAAGGAGAGTTGTCACAAACAGACCTGCCCTTAGATCTTTCCAACTCCTAATTGGCCTGTAGTTTCTGTGTTGAATGTGGCAGATCACATCCTACATATTCCTTTGGAAGTTGGGGTAGGATGATAATTTGGTTGATATTTACTGTAGTTGGTAGGATGGGATTACAGTCTGGAGCTGAGGAGAGTGACCGAACCCTTAGGTTACTTAGACGTTGGTGAGAGCGTAGGTCATAGACTACGACTAAGAAGCCTTAGTTTCAGGTTGTGATGGTTCATTGTGATGAACACCTGCCTTATGCGCTTGTCATTATGTGGTTGCATCCTCCTTATACAACATAATGTCACAACATACATCAACATACAGTGCATTTGGAAAGTATTCAGACCCTTTGACTTTTTCCACATTTTGTTACATTACAGCCTTATGGGCTCCCAAGTGGTGCAGCGGTCTAAGGCACTGCATCTCAGTGCAAGATATGTCACTACAGTCCGTGGTTCAAATCCAGGCTGCATCACATCCGGCTATGATTGGGAGTCCCATAGGGTGGAGTACAATTGAGGTGACTCGGTTGGGGTAAGCTGTCATTGTAAAAAATAATTAATTAATTAACTTAATTAACTAATTAACTTAACTGACTAGTTAAACAATTACATTTATTCTAAACCTTTTTTTTATCCCGCTTATCAATCTACACACAAAATGCGAAAACAGGTTTTCAAAATGTTTGCAAATGTAAAAATAAAAAATATCGTATTTACATGTACATAAGTATTCAGAACCTTTGCTATGAGGCTCTAAATTTAGCTCCGGTGCATCCTGCTTCCATTGATCATCCTTGAGATGTATCTACAACTTGATGGGAGTTCACCTGTGGCGAATTCAATTGGTTAGACATGATTTGGTGAGGCACACACCTGTCTATATAAGGTCCTGCATGTCAGAATAAAAACCATGCCATGAGGTTGAATGAATTGTCCATAGAGCTCCGAGACAGGATTATGTCGAGGCACAGATCTGGGGAAGGGCACCAAAAAATGTATGCAGCATTGAAAGTCCACAAGACCACAGTGGCCTCCATCATTCTTAAGTGGAAGAAGTTTAGAAACACCAAGAATCTTCCTAGAGCAATCGTGGAGAAAGGCCTTGGTCAGGGAGGTGACCAAGAACCTGATGGTCACTTTGACAGAGCTCCATAGTTCCTCTGTGGAGATGCAAGAAACTTCCAGAAGGACAACCATCTCTGCAGCACTCCACCGATCAGGCCATTATGGTAGGGTGGCCAGACGGAAGCTACTCCTCTGTAAAAGGGACATCACAGCCTGCTTGGAGTTTGCCAAAAGGCACCTGAAAGACTCTCAGACCATGAGAAACAAAATTCTCTGGTCTGATGAAACCAAGATTGAACTCTGGGTTGTGCGGTGGCGGACATCTTAGCGGGCTATACTCAGCCTTGTCTCAGGATGGTAAGTTGGTGGTTGAAGATTACCCTTTAGTGGTGTGGGGGCTGTGCTTTGGCAAAGTGGGTGGGGTTATATCCTGCCTGTTATATCCTGCCTGTTTGGCCCTGTCCATGGGTATCATCGGATGGGGCCACAGTGTCTCCTGACCCCTCCTGTCTCAGCCTCCAGTACTTATGCTTCAGTAGTTTATGTGTCGGGGGCTAGGATCAGTCTGTTATACCTGTAGTATTTCTCCTGTCTTATCCGGTGTCCTGTGTAAATTTAAGTATGCTCTCTCTAATTCTCTCTTTCTCTCATTCTTTCTCTCTCTCGGAGGACCTGAGCCCTAGGACCATGCCTCAGGACTACCTGGTATGATGACTCCTTGCTGTCCCCAGTCCACCTGGCTGTGCTGCTGCTCCAGTTTCAACTGTTCTGCCTGCGGCTATGGAATCCTGACCTGTTCACCGGACGTGCTAACTGTCCCAGACCTGCTGTTTTCAACTCTCTTAGAGACAGCAGGAGCGGTAGAGATATTCTGAATGATCGGCTATGAAAAGCCAACTGATATTTACTCCTGAGGTGCTGACTTATTGCACCCTCTACAACTACTGTGATTATTATTATTTGACCCTGCTGGTCATTTATGAACATTTGAACATCTTGGCCGTGTTCTGTTATAATCTCCAGAAGAGGACTGGCCACCCCTCATAGCCTGGTTCCTCTCTAGGTTTCTTCCTAGGTTCTGTCCTTTCTAGGGAGTTTTTCCTAGCCACTGTGCTTCTACACCTGCATTGCTTGCGGTTTGGGGTTTTAGGCTGGGTTTCTGTATAGCACTTTGATATATCAGCTGATGTAAGAAGGGCTATATAAATTAATTTGATTTAATTTGATATTGAATGCCAAGCATCACGTCTGGAGGAAACCTGGCACCATCCCTATGGTAAAGCATAGTGGAAGCATCATGCTGTGGGGATATTTTTCCGTGGAAGGGACTGGGAGACTAGTCAGGATCGAGGGAAAGATGAATGGAGCAACCTGCTCTAGAGTGCTCAGGAACTCAGACTGGGGCAAAGGTTCACCTCCCAACAGAACAACGACCCTAAGCCCATAGGCAAGACAACGCAGGAGTATCTGAATGTCCTTGAGTGGCTCAGGCAAAGCCCGGACTTGAACCCGATCGAACATCTCTGGAGAGACCTGAAAATAGCTGTGCAGCAACGCTCCCCATCTTACCTGACAGAGCTTGAGAGGATCTACAGAGAAGACTAGGAGAAACTCTCCAAATTCAGGTGTGCTAAGCTTGTAGCGTCATTCCCAAGAAGACTTGAGGCTGTAATCGCTACCAAAGTTCCATCAACAAAGTACTGAGTGAAGGGTCGTAATACTTATGTAAATGTGACATTTGTTGTTTGTTTTTTTAATACATACGCAAAATGTTCTATACTTGTTTTTGCTTAGTCATTATGGGGTATTGTGTGTGTATATTGATGAGGGGGAAAAAACTATTTAATGAATTTTAGAATAAGGCTTAATGTAACAGTGGAAAAAGTCATGGGGTCTGAATACTTTCCAAGTGCACAGCAGGGCTGACAGTCAGGATGGTGGACATCATTTTCTGGAAGAAGCAATGTGCCAGCTCAACCCAAACACGATAAGAGTGCAAAGGAACATTCCAATGTGCATCACAAATGTAGTGGGCCAGCAGAAGGTCATGTTGAATTCAGGCAGTCAGTCATATTAGACTAGCAATGAATGCAAGCTTAAATATAAATAAGGAGGTGACTTGATAGCCCAATCCTGGAGGCGCAGGTTATACCACCAAGTTGTATAGCTAGGGAGCGAGAGTCTGAGTACAGGGTTGGATTTTATTTAATATCATTGATCCTCAAAGAAGCTTGTGACTTAAAGAGATTCTCTGGTACTTTTTTAATACTTTTTAGCCAATAGGTCTGATAATAGCACTCACAAGCCAAAAGTGGTCCTCGAAAATTACGTACCACGTCACATATGTGCACCATATCATTGCTATCTCTCTCTGCTGTGTGTGCATCTTGCTAACTGTCACTAATTTGGCAACAGGCTGAAGCTCATTGGCTGAAACTCGAATTGCTAGGTGGCAGAAACACATGGGGATAATGTAGGGAAAATGACACAGCACAATTTCCAGAAAATAGTTTCCTTTCTAATTGAGGTAAACAGTAAATCTGCTCATAGACTATGCATATATGAACTAACTACATATTGACAAATCCAGCCCAAAGCGTGAGGTTTAAAAAATACTTAGTAGTTGCATGTCTTTAAAATACTTGGTGTTGCCATGACAAGCAGTCTCCTTTATTTTCTATATCAAGACAAAGGTGTATGAGTGTAATTATGGCATATTGGATTCCCAACGTCATTGAGATACATCAGAATAGTCTTGACTACAGGTCATAAGTACAGTACACAAATCTGAAAGATGTCTCTCGTTTAAAACATGTAGAGCTGATTTGCAGGTTTTAACCACCATTTAATGGTATTGTGGCAGCTATATTGGATTGGGGACACCATATTCAATTTGGAGTCAAATCTAGGGGGCCCCCTAACATAATTGTACGAGTAGGGGCTGAACATAAAATCTACAGAGGAAAAAACGTGTTTTCTGTGTCTGAGCGTGTAACTATGTATTTTTGTCAGGCTGGACTATACAGCAGTGAATGATAAGATATTTGACTTGGAAAGTTGTCTATTAATCAGCTACCAAAAAGTGAATCTTACATTCATCATAAATATTCATAGTTGATATTGCAGCCTAATATTCATAGTTGATATTGCAGCCTAATATTCATAGTTGATATTGCAGCCTAATATTCATAGTTGATATTGCAGCCTATTGTGTGTCTGTGTACATAGGTTTATATTTTTAAGATTAATTAAGATATCCTAATGCTGTTTGTTTGTGTATGTTTTGCAGACAACATGTTATATGAAATATATCCTGACCATCTTCTCTACTTGTTCCAGGGAATTTTGTGTCACCCACATAAATGGCATAGTGTTTGTTGATATATTCTATTCCGTTGCATGTATGAACAGGTAAACGTGGGAAGGCAATCATATCACCAAATTCATACTGTACACATGAAATGAAGCAATGTTAACAACTTTATTTCTCTTTCCCTTCAGTGTCCATTTTTGCCCTGAAAATAAATATTTAGGAGGATTATTTTGGAATTTAAACTGTTTTAACTTCTTTGCAGGAGTTTCTGGTTCTGTCTGATGGAATCCCCTGTTTTTTCTAAAACAGAAATTTACTTCATACAGTATAAAATATATATAAAATATATATATATATATATAAAAACAAGTTCACTCGGATATCTGCAATATACAGACAGGCGTGTAAGTGACTGCAATGGCATTTTCTGGGCTGGTCAGCATGTGAAGTGTCCTCGGGTAAGACCATTTTTTGGTTTCCTAAGTCCATCAGTTAAGCACCTTTTCCCTTTTTTTAAAGTGGGTACACTAATTCTACACTTCATAACGTATATTAATATGTGTTCACTATTATACAATGTAGAAAATCGTTTTTAAAAACTGGAATAGCTGTGTTCCAACTTTTGACTGGTACTATATAATTATATGAACAGTTGACATTCCCTAGTTGTCAGACAAACCTTCTGATGTATTTTTTGGCCATGTATGAATGTGTTATGCATTTCTATGGGCTATAGTAGTAAAGGCGAATTGAATATTTTATATATATTTTTTATGCCTAAAGGGGTCCTAAAATTCTAAATCAAATAGCTAAATGATCCATTGTATGACCATCTGAAAACAATTCCATATGTTAGATGAAGTTATTGTACGAAGAGTGAATCCATTCAATTCATGTGATTCGTTAAGCACATTATTTACTGCTGAACTTGCCATAACAAAGGGGTGGAATACTTAATTTAATCTTAATGTTTTATTTGTAAACATTTTGAAATACATAATTCCACTTTGACATTATGGAGTATTGTGTAGGCCAAAACATCTAAATGTAATAGATTTTAAATTCAGCCTGTGACAACAAAATGTGGAAAATGTCAAGGGGTGTGAAGACTTTCTGAAGGCACTGTAGCAAACGAAATAAACTAGCTACCTAGCAATGCTGCCCCAAGTTGGTGAGCTTCATACTCTGGCTAGTGGTTTGCTTCAGCAATCAAATACGAAAACTGTCATATCAAATGCAGCTGTATTCAGACAATGACACCTAGATAGGTAACTAACTAGCTATACTGGAAAAGATCATGTCATTTTGCAATGTTTTTGTTGATTTCTTGTGGATAAGAACCATGTTTGCATCTGTCAACGGCAGTTTCAGAGCGTGGGGAAGTCTGTGTCTGCCTTGTGCATAAGCAGCAGGTGGGGAAGTCTGTGTCTGCCTTGTGCATAAGCAGCAGGTGGGGAAGTCTGTGTCTGCCTTGTGCATAAGCAGCAGGTGGGGAAGTCTGTGTCTGCCTTGTGCATAAGCAGCAGGTGGGGAAGTCTGTGTCTGCCTTGTGCATAAGCACCAGGTGGGGAAGTCTGTCTGCCTTGTGCATAAGCAGCAGGTGGGGAAGTCTGTGTCTGCCTTGTGCATAAGCAGCAGGTGGGGAAGTCTGTCTGCCTTGTGCATAAGCAGCAGGTGGGGAAGTCTGTGTCTGCCTTGTGCATAAGCAGCAGGTGGGGAAGTCTGTGTCTGCCTTGTGCATAAGCAGCAGGTGCGTGAGACAAAACTCAAAGCAAACTAAGCAGTGCACTGTGACATATGCATTACTAGTCATAGTGTACTCACAATGTAAAAAGAATATGTACGTGTTCAATTATTAAGTGATGGACATGCAGTGATTTTCAAGTCCTGGTTGGTCAAAAGGCTTTCTCGACACTTCAATTGGTCTTTAGTGTTATTTGACATACAGTATCAGATAACAAGACTGGTACTGACCGAAACGGCGATAGACGGGGCAGCAGGAGTAGAATTCTGGTGGCTAGGAGCAGGTGTCCGGCAAGGATCAGCACAATGTTTCGTTTTCTGGTGGGGAAAAGGAGGATTTTGCTGTGAATTAAGAATATGCAGTTGAAGTCGGAAATTTACATACACCTTAGCCAACTACATTTAAACTCAGTTTTTCACAATTTAATCCTAGTTAACATTCCCTGTTTTACGTCAGTTAGGCTCACCCGTTTATTTTAAGAATGTGAAATGTCAGAATAATAGTAGAGATAATTATTTATTTCAGCTTTTATTTCTTTCACCACATTCCCAGTGGGTCAGAAGTTTACATACGCTCAATTAGTGTTTGGTAGCATTGCCAAATGTGAATTTTGTCCCATTCCTCCTGACAGAGCTGGTGTAACTGGGTCAGGTTTGTAGGTCTCCTTGCTCGCACACGCTTTTTCAGTTCTGCCCACACATTTTCTATAGGATTGAGGTCAGGGCTTTGTGATGGTCACTCCAATACCTTGACTTTTTTGTCCTTTTTTGGCCATTTTTGCCACAACTTTGTAGTATGCTTGGGGTCATTGTCCATTTGGAAGACCCACTAGCGACCAAGTTTAACTTCATGACTGATGTCTGAGATGTTGCTTCAATATATCCACATAATTTTCCATCCTCATGATGCCATCTATTTTGTAAAATGCATCACTCCCTCCTGCAGCAAAGCACCCCCACAACATGATGCTGCCACCCCCGTGATTCACGGTTGGGATGGTGTTCTTGGGCTTGCAAGCCTCCCCCTTTTTCCTCCAAACGATGGTCATTATGTCCAAACAGTTCTATTTTGTTTCATCAGACCAGAGGACATTTCTCCAAAAAGTACGATCTTTGTCCCCATGTGCAGTTGCAAACTGTAGTCTAGCTTTATTATGGGGGTTTTGGAGCAGTGGCTTCTTCCTTGCTGAGCGGCCTTTCAGGTTATGTTGATATAAGACTCGTTTTACTGTGGATATAGATACTTTTGTATCTGTTTCCTCCAGCATCTTCACAAGGTCCTTTGCTGTTGTTCTGGGATAGATTTGCACTTTCTCTAAGAGACAGAACACGTCTCCTTCCTGAGCGGTATGACGGCTGCGTGGTCCCATGGTGTTTATACTTGCGTACTATTGCTGGTACAGATGAATGTGGCACCTTCAGGCATATGGAAATTGCTCCCAAGGATGAACCAGACTTGTGAAGGTCTACATTTTTTTTCTGAAGTCTTGGCTGATTTCATTAGATTTTCCCATGATGTCAAGCAAAGAGGCACTGAGTGTGAAGGTAGGCCTTGAAACACATCCACAGGTACATCTCCAATTGACTCAAATGATGTCAGTTAGCCTATCAGAAGCTTCTAAAGCCATGACAGCATTTTCTGGAATTTTCCAAGCTGTTTAAAGGCACAGTCAACTTAGTGTATGTAAACTTCTGACCTACTGGAATTGTGATACAGGGAATTATATGTGAAATGATCTGTCTGTAAACAATTGTTGGAGAAATGTCTTGTAGATGTCTTTGTCCTGGACAAAGTAGATGTCCTAACACACTTTTAATTTTTTATTTCACCTTTATTTAACCAGGTAGGCCAGATCACCTTTATTTAACCAGGTAAGCTAGTTGAGAACAAGTTCTCATTTGCAACTGCGACCTGGCCAAGATAAAGCAAAGCAGTGTGAACAGACAACTTGGAGTTACACATGGAGTAAACAATAAACAAGTCAATAACACAGTATAAGAAAATAAAAAAAGAGTATATACATTCTGTGCAAAAGGCATGAGGAGGTAGGCGAATAATTACAATTTAGTAGATTAACACTGGAGTGATAAATGATCAAATGGTAATGTGCAGGTAGAGATACTGGTGTGCAAAAGAGCAGAAAAGTAAATAAATAAAAACAGTATGGGGATGCGGTAGGTAAATTGGGTGGGCTATTTACCGATGGACTATGTACAGCTGCAGCAATCGGTTAGCTGCTCAGATAGCAGATGTTTAAAGTTGGTGAGGGAGATAAAGGTCTCCAACTTCAGCGATTTTTGCAATTCGTTCCAGTCACAGGCAGCAAAGAACTAAATGACGAATATGTAGCGAGGACCAGCCGACTAGAGCATACAGGACGCAGTGGTGGGTGGTATAAGGTGCTTTAGTAACAAAACGGATGTTACTGTGATAAACTGCATCCAGTTTGCTGAGTAGAGTATTGGAAGCTATTTTGTAGATGACATCGCCGAAGTCGAGGATCGGTAAGATAGTCAGTTTTACTAGGGTAAGTTTGGCGGCGTGAGTGAAGGAGGCTTTGTTGCGGAATAGAAAGCAGACTCTAGATTTGATTTTAGATTGGAGATGTTTGATATGAGTCTGGAAGGAGAGTTTACAGTCTAGCCAGACACCTAGGTACTTATAGATGTCCACATATTCTAGGTCGGAACCATCCAGGGTGGTGATGCTAGTCGGGCGTGCGGGTGCAGGCAGCGAACGGTTGAAAAGCATGCATTTGGTTTTACTAGCGTTTAAGAGCAGTTGGAGGCCACGGAAGGAGTGTTGTATGGCATTGAAGCTCGTTTGGAGGTTAGATAGCACAGTGTCCAAGGAAGGGCCAGAAGTATACAGAATGGTGTCGTCTGCGTAGAGGTGGATCAGGGAATCGACCGCAGCAAGAGCAACATCATTGATATATACAGAGAAAAGAAAATTTAACCCTGTGGCACCCCCATAGAGACTGCCAGAGGACCGGACAACATGCCCTCCGATTTGACACACTGAACTCTGTCTGCAAAGTAGTTGGTGAACCAAGAAAGGCAGTCATTAGAAAAACCGAGGCTACTGAGTCTGCCGATAAGAATATGGTGATTGACAGAGTCGAAAGCCTTGGCCAGGTCGATGAAGACGGCTGCACAGTACTGTCTTTTATCGATGGCGGTTATGATATCGTTTAGTACCTTGAGCGTGGCTGAGGTGCATCCGTGACCGGCTCGGAAACCAGATTGCACAGCGGAGAAGGTACGGTGGGATTCGAGATGGTCAGTGACCTGTTTGTTGACTTGGCTTTCGAAGACCTTAGAAAGGCAGGGCAGGATGAATATAGGTCTGTAGCAGTTTCGGTCCAGGGTGTCTCCCCCTTTGAAGAGGGGGATGACTGCGGCAGCTTTCCAATCCTTGGGGATCTCAGACGATATGAAAGAGAGGTTGAACAGGCTGGTAATAGGGGTTGCGACAATGGCAATGGTTGCGATAGTTTCAGAAATAGAGGGTCCAGATTGTCAAGACCAGCTGATTTGTACGTGTCCAGGTTTTGCAGCTCTTTCAGAACATCTGCTATCTGGATTTGGGTAAAGGAGAAGCTGGGGAGGCTTGGGCAAGTAGCTGCGGGGGGGGGGGGGGAGCTGTTGGCCGAGGTAGGAGTAGCCAGGAGGAAGGCATGACCAGCCGTTGAGAAATGCTTGTTGAAGTTATCGATTATCATGGATTTATCAGTGGTGACCATGTTACCTAGCCTCAGTGCAGTGGGCAGCTGGGAGGAGGTGCTCTTGTTCTCCATGGACTTTACAGTGTACCAGAACCTTTTTGAGTTAGAGCTACAGGATGCACATTTCTGCTTGAAAAAGCTGGCCTTTGCTTTCCTGACTGACTGCGTGTATTGGTTCCTGACTTCCCTGAACAGTTGCATATCAGGGGGCTATTCGACGCTATTGCAGTCCGCCACAGGATGTTTTTATGTTGGTCGAGGGCAGTCAGGTCTGGAGTGAACCAAGGGCTATATCTGTTCTTAGTTCTGCATTTTTTGAACGGAGAATGCTTATCTAAGATGGTGAGGAAGTTACTTTTAAAGAATGACCAGGCATCCTCAACTGACGGGATGAGGTCAATATCCTTCCAGGATACCCGGCCAGGTCGATTAGAAAGGCCTGCTCGCAAAAGTGTTTTAGGGAGCGTTTGACAGTGATGAGGGGTGGTCGTTTGACTGCGGACCCGTAACGGATCCAGGCAATGAGGCAGTGATCGCTGAGATCCTGATTGAAGACAGCAGAGGTGTATTTGGAGGGCCAGTTGGTCAGGATAACGTCTATGAGAGTGCCATTGTTTACAGATTTAGGGTTGTACCTGGTGGGTTCCTTGATGATTTGTGTGAGATTGAGGGAATCTAGCTTAGATTGTAGGACTGCCGGGGTGTTAAGCATATCCCAGTTTAGGTCACCTAACAGAACAAACTCTGAAGCTAGATGGGGGGCGATCAATTCACAAATGGTGTTCAGGACACAGCTGGGAGCTGAGGGGGGTCAGTAGCAGGCGGCAACAGTGAGAGACTTATTTCTGGAGAGTCATTTTTAAAATTAGTAGTTCGAACTGTTTGGGTATGGACCTGGAAAGTATGATATTACTTTGCAGGCTATCTCTGCAGTAGACTGCAACTCCGCCCCCTTCGGCAGTTCTATCTTGACGGAAAATGTTATAGTTGGATTTGGAAATCTCCGAATTTTTGGTGGCCTTCCTAAGCCAGGATTCAGACACGGCAAGGACATCAGGGTTGGCAGAGTGTGCTAAAGCAGTGAGTAAAACAAACTTAGGGAGGAGGCTTCTGATGTTGACATGCATGAAACCAAGGCTTTTTCGATCACAGAAGTCAATAAATGACGGTGCCTGGGGACATGCATGGCCTAGGTTTACCTCTACATCACCAGCGGAACAAAGGAGGAGTAGTATGAGAGTGCGGCTAAAGGCTATCAAAACTGGTCGCCTAGAGCGTTGGGGACAAAGAATAAAAGGAGCAGATTTCTGGGCATGGTAGAATATATTTAGGGCATAATGCGCAGACAGGGGTATGGTGGGGTGCGGGTACAGCGGAGGTAAACCCATGCACTGGGTGATGATAAGAGAGGTTGTATCTCTGGACATGCTGGTTGTAATGGGTGAGGTCACCGTATGTGTGGGAGGTGGGACAAAGGAGGTATCAGAGGTATGAAGAGTGGAACTAGGTGGTCCATTGTAAACTAAAACAATGATAACTAACCTGAACAACAGTGTACAAGGCATATTGACATTGGAGAGAGACATACAACGAGGCATAAAGTAATCGCAGGTGTTGATTGGGAGAGCTAGCCAAAACAACAGGTGAGACAACAACAGCTAATCAGCTAACACAACAACAGCAGGTAAAATGGCGATGACTAGGCAGAGAGGGCCGGATTAACTACACACAGAGCCTGAGTTCGCGGCTGGGGCCAACAGATAAAATATAAATAAAAATAATGGAGTACCGTGATTAATAGACAGTCCAGCAGGGATCAGCTATGTAGCCAAGTGATTATAGTGTCCAGAGGGCAGCAGTAGATGGAACAGGGGAGCAGCCACTACGCTAGCACTCGGGCGACACAGCGTTTAAAGTTAGTAGCTTCTGCTCCGACGGAGGTCGGATGAAGGCACAGCGGATGGAGTATTCGTCGGCAGACCAGTCGTGGTGGTGCGGCGTGGCGCCGTGTCGACAGAGAATCCAAGCCAGATGGCGAAAGAGGTATTGTAGAATTTTAGTTTGTTAGCCGGGAGATGCGCCTGGCTCACGGCTAACTGGTGCTAGCTTCGTGGCAGTGGCGTTAGCCACTGTAGCCAATCGGTAGCAGCGGTGAACCGGTGCCAAGGTCCAGAGTTTACAGCAAGGATCCGGTGGAGTATTGGGCTCTAGCCGTGTATGAGTGGGGTTCGGATGAACAGCTGAGTAGGCCGGGAGGTGGGCCTCAGGGATAGCTTCTATACTGGATGCCACGGTGAGTTTAAACTAGCTGTGAGCTAGCTAGCTGCAAGCTGTGAGCTAGCTAGCTGCAAGCTAGCCGTGAAGATCAGAAGTAGTGGTCCAGGGATTACGGCAGGAATCCGGCGTTGTTGTGGAGAGACAGTCCGACACTGGTAGACTGGCGAGTATTATCCAGGCTAAAAACAGGGCTGGTATCTGTGCAGAAGGTAAAAGCCGCTAGCAGTGTCTAACAATGACTAATAAATAGCTTGTAGCTAATTAGCTGGTTAGCTTCTGGAGGTTCTAGAATGTGTTCTAAAGTTTTAAAAAATTAAAAATAATAGCGATACCGTATCACATTGGGTGAGGCAGGTTACCGTAAGGTGTAATCAAATTAAAAATCGAAAGGAGATTGAAAATAAAGTTGAAATATAAATACGAAAAATACAAAAAAATTCACAGGACACAAACAAAAGACTTCTTCACTGCTACGCTATCTTGGACTTGCCAAAACTATAGTTTGTTTTCAAGAAATTTGTGGAGTGGTTGAAAAACGGGTTTAATTTACAGCGAAAGCAATCCAAGCGTTTGTGTAAATTAATCGATCACTAGACAAAACATTATGAACACCTAGCATCAAGTAGCTTGGTCACGAAAATCAGAAAACAATCAAATTAATCGTTTGTTGATGATATTCGGATGTTTTCACTCACGAGACTAAGATTATTTTTATATCCAAAATACCTCTGTTTGTTTGGTGCTTTATGTTCAGAAATCCACAGGAAAGAGCGATCCCGACAACACAGACGAAAATTCCAAATAGTATCCGTAATGTCCACAGAAACATGTCAAACGTTTTTTATAATCAATCCTCAGGTTGTTTTTAAAATATATAATCAATAATATATCAACCGCAACTGTCTTTTTCAGTAGGAGAGGGAAAGGCAATGGCTGCCCAAACTCTGTTGCGCGAGCAAAACTCATGCGAACACCTAACGCGATGTTATCTTTCTCGCTCATTTTTTCAAAATAAAAGCCTGAAACTATGTCTGAAGGCTGTTGACACCTTGAGGAAGCGATAGGAAAAGGAATCTGGTTGATATCCCTTTAAATTGAGCAAAGGCAGGCTATGGAACATGGAGTTTTCAAAATAGAAGCCACTTCCTGGTTTGATTTTCCTTAGGGTTTCGCCTTCAGTATCAGTTCTGTTATACTCACAGACAATATTTTGACAGTTTTGGAAACTTTAGAGTGTTTTCTATCCTAATCCGTCAATTATATGCATATTCTAGCATCTGGTCCTGAGAAATAGGCCGTTTACTTTGGGAACGTTATTTTTCCAAACATATAAATAGTGCCCCCTAGCTTCACTTCCCAATCCTCTAAGATCTCCACAAGATAGTTTATACAGTATGTTTTTTAGTACACTTTATAGGCTTACGGTTGATAACATTCAAAAGTGTGAATAACAAATAAACTTACCTGGTTGCAGACTGCCTTATCATAGCGAATGTATGTTGCTATATGCTCACAATTCCTTTTAAGGAGCTTATACAATCCATCAATCGCTTCTTAATTTTCTCAGTAATCTGTTCCTGTACTGTGAAGCCTTGTAATTGCTTTCCCATGTTGTTTTCAGTATTACTTTAGTGCCTTGTTGCAAACAGGATGCATATTTTGGAATATTTGTATTCTGTACAGGCATCCTTTTTTCACTCTGTCAATTGACAGAATTGTGGACTAACTACAATGTTGTTGATCCATCCTCAGTTCTCCTATCACAGCCTTTAAACTCTGTAACTGTTTAAGTCACCATTGGCCTCATGGGGAAATCCCTGAGCAGTTTCCTTGCTCTCTGGCAACCGAGTTAGGAAGGACACCTGTATCTTTTTAGTAACTGGATGTATTTATACACCATCCAAAGTGTAATTAATAACTTAACCATAATCAAAGGGATATTCAACAAGACAGATACTGACCGAACCGGTGCTAGACAGGGCAGCAGGAGCAGAATTCCGGCGGCCAGGATCAGGTGACCGGCCAGGAGGAGCATGATTCAGGTTGGCAGGAGCAGAATTCCGGCGGGCAGAAGGAGGATTCTGCTGTGAATTGAGAATATAGATTTACAAGGCTGTAAAGCACTTTACATACGATCATTGCATGATAATAATATGTGCGCTAAAGATTCAGTTTGTGCAACATTTTAAAATAAAATCACAGAATAAAACACCGTCTTGAAAGCAACTAATAATATTACAGTTGAAGAGAGGAGAGTCTCAACTTTCTGTAGTAGTTATCAAAATGATTAAACTGTCAACTGTCAATATTGAGTGAATGGCAGCGTTTTTCATCCTGTCACGACTTCCGCCGAAGTTGGTCCCTCTCCTTGTTCGGGCGGCGTTCGGCGGTCGAAGTCATCGACCTTCTAGCCATCGCCGATCCACTTTTAATTTTCCATTGGTTTTGTCTTCCATCACACCTGGTTCCAATTCCATCAATTACATGTTGTGTATTTAACCCTCTTTTCCCCCCCATGTCCTTGTCTGTAATTGTTTCTCATCGTGCTTGTGCACGGTATACTATTTATTACCGGGTTTTGTTTGACCCATTTCATGTATTGTTTTGTTGACTGTGGTTTATGTTTATTAAACAACACCGTTGTAAATCACTTTTCCTGCGCCTGACATCTCTGCCGCCAGTACGCACCTCACTACATATCCAAAGTATCCGTTATTGCATTGAGAGAAATGCAGATGCAGAGAGTCATATTACATTTAGGACATTACATTTGCTGTTAGATTCATGAATTACACAGACAAAGGTAAAGGACATTGGTTGAAGAAATCATTTAAGATGTGCTGTGAAAAATAATATACATTTACAACCCAGGCCCTGTCCAGAAACAAACCTCAGCCCCTAACCTCTAGTTACATGGTAATCTGAGAGGGTTTGATGGGTGATGATGTAGTGATACCGTCACCTACCCTCTAATCTGCTAGGTGGAATTCTGGTCCTATTGCTTAAACCTTCCCAATCCTCTTAAGATCTCCACAAGCGTCAAGGGGTTGTTTCTGAACAGAGCCCCACAACCTTGTAAGTTTGTGGCAAGCCTCCATCACTACTGCTGCAGAGAACGGCATCGGCAGTAAGCAGGTTTAAGCACTAGCTAGCTAACTAGAGTTTAGTTGTCCAATTGATGAAGTCACTCTGGTAGCAAGTTAACTTCATGATAAGTACAATATCTTAGCTGAAGCTTATGTTTAACCTTCCAATATGAAGATTGTTTCCTTCTGCTGCTGCTGCTATAGATCCTGCAGCTGTTTCTGCACAGTTAACTGAATTTCCTGGTTTATATAAACTTCTGGGTTAAACTTCAATTGGAACATAAAAAAATAGAGAAAAAAAAGTTGTATTTTTATATGTAATTTACGTCACACTTCTTGTCTTTCCTATTACCACACAGATTGGGAAAGGGAATAGCCGTGAGGTACATGGACCATGAGTGTACACAGAGACAATTATTTCATAACAAAACAGTAGTGGTTACTGGCCCTAGTTCTGGGAGCCATAACCTACCCAATCATATCTCTTTCATACAGTATGAAAACAATAGGAAGCCTGTGAGAAGGTCTGTGAGTGGGATTTGTGCATACATGAACAGTCATGTATCCTTTTTTACATAATGGTTAATAGGAAGACTAAACCGGTATAATGATATGTCTTCCTCATGTCAATATCAAATATGAAATAAATCAAATATTAATATAATATAGTACTATCAATATTGTTGCCCACAACTGCTAGCAAGACATTAGGCCAAATACAGACATTATAACCAGGCACAATTCACATAACTAAAGTGTTTTCAATGTTTGTAATGTTTAATTTTTTCCTGTTTGTCTGCCTGTTGAGCTGGCCTAGAAGATGACAACTGTTAGTATAACAGAGAGATAATTGGTTCAATGACTTGCAATAAAACACTTTTGTTGACACACAAGGTGGTAAATATCAAACTGGTAGATTAGGAGATTAACTCCTGAATTGTGTGTTTTAAAAGCATTTATTTGAAGTCACTTACCCCTCCTTTAACAGAGATGGTCAGTTGAAAAAGTAAGATGGCCAAAAGGAAGGTCAGCTTCATTCTCATCATCATGGCAGTCCAGGGGAAATGCTGGGAAGAAACATATCAGTGAATGTGACTCTGCTGCACTGTTCCTTCAGAAGTGTGTTTGGTTTTCACCAATTATTTTATAGATTGTGTGAATTTACAAGGACCGACGCTGGAGTCGAGAAGCAGGTATGGGGAGTTGACGTTTAATTAAGAACAGACAAAGAGCAAGCCAGAACCAGCATCAGTACATGGATACACAATGACAAACGACAATCAATGTAGCAGCGGAGAACAGAGCTTAGGAACTGACAAATCATTTTAGGTCAGTACTGAACTTGTCACACAATGGGACAATCTATTTCTAAATCAAGTGTAAACATCCCAGAAACACTGCTGTTCAAATCAAACACACTTCTGAAATTATAGTGCGGAAAAACATCTGTTATGGTTGAATTCCGACTTCAGACTTCAAAGCCATAACAACATCCAGAGAAGTCATGAACATTTTATTCTTGAAAGGCCACTGATGAGGACGACATGTCTTAGTATTCATTCAGGCTAATGTATCTCTACTGGTATCTCTTCTATATGGCTTTCGTATCTCAAGAGGCAATTTCAGTGTTTAAACACTTGTTTTCTAACTATAGGGTAGGTTGCCACTGGAGTTGGTTAGCTGAGAGATCAACCATAGCAGCTTTGTTAAATGTCAGACAGACATTGACTAAAACAGGAATAGAATATTTAAGTTCATCACAGATATACAACACAACCTCCCAAATCAATGAGTAAATAGATAGTTTTTACAAACAGAGAATAACTTTTTAAAACGTTTTCATACCTATAATAATTTAATGCTCCATGTATTTGGACCCAGGTTCGTTTGGTACTAGAGGCATTTGTAATGTTTCAAACAGACAAATTCAAATTGAAAATACACATACAAATACTTCAATAATGAAATGTTTTATTTAACAAGTCAGTTAAGATCAATGACGGCCTACCCCTGCCTAACCCTAATGACGCTCGGCCACTGAGATGCAGAGCCTTGGACTGCTGTGCCATTCGCGAGCCCCATAAGGATGTATTTGTTCCCAGGTCTGCAGCTGAGACAGACCGATGAAGAGACCACTGTCTCTTCTGATAAGATATGAAGTATCACTTACCTCCGGAGAGAAAGACAAGTGGACGTTGAGTTGAGAGGTGACAGTGAAGGGTCTTTCCTGTGATGGTCAGAGCCTACTGAAGCTGGGAGAGGTGACCTTTTAAATACTGTTCTGACCAGACCCGTGACAATGGAGCCTCAGACTTCCTCCAACTGCTCTGACCTTAACAATTGGAACACTTTAAATAATTATCAGCTGCTTTGAATATGTTCTGATATTAAACCCAGGTGGAGAGAGACATGATGGTGCAGGTGGAGGCCTAGGTGGAGAGAGACATGATGGTGCAGGAGGAGAGAGACATGCTGGGGCAGGTGGAGGAACAGGTAGAGAGAGACATGATGATGCAGATGAAGGCCCAGATGAAGAGAGACATGATGAGGCAGGTGGAGGTACAGAGGGAGAGAGCACTGATGGTGCAGGTGGAGGCCCAGGTAGAGAGAGACATGATGATGCAGATGGATGCCCAGATGAAGAGAGACATGATGTGGCAGGTGGAGGCCCAGGTGGAGAGAGAGATGATGGTGCAAGTGGTGGCCCAGGTGGAGAGAGACATGATGGTGCAGGTGGAGGCCCAGGTGGAGAGAGACATGATGGTGCAGGTGGAGGCCCAGGTGGAGAGAGACATGATGGTGCAGATGGAGGCCCAGGTGGAGAGAGACATGATGGTGCAGGTGGAGGCCCAGGTGGAAAGAGACATGATGGTGCAGATGGAGGCCCAGGTGGAGAGAGACATGATGGTGCAGATGGAGGCCCAGGTGGAGAGAGACATGATGGTGCAGATGGAAGCCCAGGTGGAGAGAGACATGATGGTGCACTCTAATAAAGAATATGCTGTATGTTGTCAAGGTCTTCTACAGTTATCATCAAGTCAATAACAACATGTAACAATTTGTCTTTTGGAATGATATATCTTGTCATTATTATATTGACATTAGTCCTTCATATTCTGTATAACTGAACATGTTGCAACTTTCATTCTTGGGTTGAAATAAAGATATTGTGATATTTTTTTTTAGATTAAAGGAGTTCAAAACAAATATTTTCAAAATTACAGTTATATTTCTGGTATATAGATACGTTTAGACACATTCTGTGGAACACTGTACTAGGCAGGATTTTCACAGGCAGACAGAGTAACGAGCAACGAGATGAAGGAACTCATGGACATAGAAAAAGGAAGTAACAGATTGGCCTAATGCCAATGATGTGGACCAATGATATGAGAGTTGATATCCACAGCGGGCGTATCCAAATAAGAACAGAATCTGAATCATAACATTATGAAACACTTCTAGTAGTAAAACTCAACAGATATAGAAAATGAAATACCAGCAAGTTGTTAAATGAACAAAGAGCTTGTATAGACATTTAATTAACATTTATTCAAATCAGACGCTTTAACGTTAACGAACACAGAACCTTCCTTCCATGCCATTACATTCTACTGTGGACTGAAGAGGAAGCCATGACATCTTTGAAAAACCTTTTAGTTTGAGGTCTTATTTAAATAGATTAGTTAATATGTTCATGGACCAGTGTGGGCTGTTTAGTGTATCAGTTCCTGATGTTAACCTTCATAGTCCAGGTGAAGAGCTGAAACAGAATCAGACTCTATAACCACTATCTATACACACTATCTATGTACACTATCTATAACCACTATCATACACAGGTTGTCAGTATACAGAGCAACAACATGTTACTTTGTGTTCTGTTCATCACCACTCTATAACTCTATTGGACATTGGTGTAGTGATATTGATCCTTCACATACTGTCCAGATTAAATTGTTACACCTTTCACTCTAGAGTCAAGAACAGGAATGGAATGGATGTGAAGGGATTCAGGAGGAGAATGGGAATTGACAAGATGAAGCCAAGGACTGTATATGATGGAACCAGGGGGTGGACTGTAGAGTTTGGGCCTGGATTCTTGGTCAACATCATCATCAGGCCATGGTAGGTAGGTAGGCTGCTGCTGTGATGATAACGACGATGATGATGATGATGATGATGATGATGATGATGATGATGATGATGATGATGATGATGATGACAGTCCCCCTCAGGAGGAACTAAAGGTGGAGGAGGAGGGATGTTAGTTTGGTCAGGTTTAAGTAGCGGTGGCTGTGGTGTTTAACAAAAGTGAGGACAGGTGTGGAGGATGATTGGCAGTTAGTAGCAGCTGGTGCTTGTTGAGTTGATGGAAAAGCTACGTTCAATGCAACTAGTTGAAAGAGTTGCTTTCAGGTCTGGTCCTCTCTCCTGAATTTAAGTAAACATTTAACTCCATTAAACACATAAAGATGCAATATTTTCGAATGAATGTAATTCTAAAAGTATGTTTAAAAATGGAAGTGATCTTTCTGTTGTCTAGGTATACAGTGGGGCAAAAAAGTATTTAGTCAGCCACCAATTGTGCAAGTTCTCCCACTTAAAAAGATGAGAGAGGCCTGTAATTTTCACCATAGGCACACTTCAACTATGACAGACAAAAGGAGAAAAAAAATCCAGAAAATCACATTGTAGGATTTTTAATGAAATTATTTGCAAATTATGGTGGAAAATAAGTATTTGGTCAATAACAAAGGTTTATCTCAATACTTTGTTATATACCCTTTGTTGGCAATGACAGAGGTCAAACGTTTTCTGTAAGTCTTCACAAGGTTTTCACACACTGTTGCTAGTATTTTGGCCCATTCCTCCATGCAGATCTCCTCTAGAGCAGTGATGTTTTGGGGCTGTTGCTGGGCAACACGGACTTTCAACTCCCTCCAAAGATTTTCTATGGGGTTGAGATCTGGAGACTGGCTAGGCCACTCCAGGACCTTGAAATGCTTCTTACGAAGCCACTCCTTCGTTGCCCGGGGGGTGTGTTTGGGATCATTGTCATGCTGAGAGACCCAGCCACGTTTCATCTGCAATGCCCTTGCTGATGGAAGGAGGTTTTCACTCAAAATTTCACGATACATGGCCCCATTCATTCTTTCCTTTACACAAATCAGTCGTCCTGGTCCCTTTGCAGAAAAACAGCCCCAAAGCATGATGTTTCCACACCCATGCTTCACAGTAGGTATGGTTTTCTTTGGATGCAACTCAGCATTCTTTGTCCTCCAAACACGACGAGTTGAGTTTTTACCAAAAAGTTATATTTTGGTTTCATCTGACCATATGACATTCTCCCAATCTTCTTCTGGATCATCCAAATGCTCTCTAGCAAACTTCAGACGGGCCTGGACATGTACTGGCTTAAGCAGGGGGAGAAGTCTGGCACTGCAGGATTTGAGTCCCTGGCGGCGTAGTGTGTTACTGATGGTAGGCTTTGTTACGTTGGTCCCAGCTCTCTGCAGGTCATTCACTAGGTCCCCCCGTGTGGTTCTGGGATTTTTGCTCACCGTTCTTGTGATCATTTTGACCCAACGGGGTGAGATCTTGCGTGGAGCCCCAGATTGAGGGAGATTATCAGTGGTCTTGTATGTCTTCCATTTCCTAATAATTGCTCCCACAGTTGATTTCTTCAAACCAAGCTGCTTACCTATTGCAGATTCAGTCTTCCCAGCCTGGTGCAGGTCTACAATTTTGTTTCTGGTGTCCTTTGACAGCTCTTTGGTCTTGGCCATAGTGGAGTTTGGAGTGTGACTGTTTGAGGTTGTGGACAGGTGTCTTTTATACTGATAACAAGTTCAAACAGGTGCCATTAATACAGGTAACGAGTGGAGGACAGAGGAGCCTCTTAAAGAAGAAGTTACAGGTCTGTAAGAGCCAGAAATCTTGCTTGTTTGTAGGTGACCAAATACTTATTTTCCACCATCATTTGCAAATAAATTCATTAAAAATCCTACAATGTGATTTTCTGGATTTTTTGCCCTCATTTTGTCTGTCATAGTTGAAGTGTACCTATGATGAAAATTACAGGCCTCTCTCATCTTTTTAAGTGGGAGAACTTGCACAATTGGTGGCTGACTAAATACTTTTTTGCCCCACTGTATATACTCATATTTAAAATTGTTTGCCACTCATAAAACAAAAACGTCTAGTGAGGTGATAAAGTATGTGAACCACTGCACAGTTTTCACTTCATTTTGTTGTTTTAGAGTCTGACGTGTGGAAACATGTTATTTATATTTTCTTATGATCAATACAACCTACCCAAGTGGCAGAAAAAACACTTTTTCTGAGGCTGCAATTCTTACATGATCAGATATTGTTTGATACAGTACGTGCCATCCCTATACTATTATGGCTGGTGCACTAAACAACAATATTTTATAATTCGATTTTGCTTTTAGAATTCCATGTTTTATCTCACAACTGTCAGTTGGGATAAAAATGGACGCCTCTATAGATGAAACTGCTTTAGGTTCTCTCTCATGAGACCCCTCTATAGATGAACCTGCTTTAGGTTCTCTCTCATGAGACCCCTCTATAGATGAAACTGCTTTAGGTTCTCTCTCATGAGACCCCTCTATAGATGAAACTGCTTTAGGTTCTCTCTCATGAGACCCCTCTATAGATGAAACTGCTTTAGGTTCTCTCTCATGAGATCCCTCTATAGATGAAACTGCTTTAGGTTCTCTCTCATGAGACCCCTCTATAGATGAAACTGCTTTAGGTTCTCTCTCATGAGACCCCTCTATAGATGAAACTGCTTTAGGTTCTCTCTCATGAGATCCCTCTATAGATGAACCTGCTTTAGGTTCTCTCTCATGAGACCCCTCTATAGATGAAACTGCTTTAGGTTCTCTCTCATGAGACCCCTCTATAGATGAAACTGCTTCAGGTTCTCTCTCATGAGACCCCTCTATAGATGAACCTGCTTTAGGTTCTCTCTCATGAGACCCCTCTATAGATGAACCTGCTTTAGGTTCTCTCTCATGAGACCCCTCTATAGATGAACCTGCTTTAGGTTCTCTCTCATGAGACCCCTCTATAGATGAAACTGCTTTAGGTTCTCTCTCATGAGACCCCTCTATAGATGAACCTGCTTTAGGTTCTCTCTCATGACACCCCTCTATAGATGAAACTGCTTTAGGTTCTCTCTCATGAGATCCCTCTATAGATTAACCTGCTTTAGGTTCTCTCTCATGAGACCCCTCTATAGATGAACCTGCTTTAGGTTCTCTCTCATGAGACCCCTCTATAGATGAACCTGCTTTAGGTTCTCTCTCATGAGATCCCTCTGTAGATGAAACTGCTTTAGGTTCTCTCTCATGAGACCCCTCTATAGATGAACCTGCTTTAGGTTCTCTCTCATGAGACCCCTCTATAGATGAACCTGCTTTAGGTTCTCTCTCATGAGACCCCTCTATAGATGAACCTGCTTTAGGTTCTCTCTCATGAGATCCCTCTATAGATGAACCTGCTTTAGGTTCTCTCTCATGAGATCCCTCTATAGATGAACCTGCTTTAGGTTCTCTCTCATGAGACCCCTCTATAGATGAAACTGCTTCAGGTTCTCTCTCGAGATCCCTCTATAGATGAACCTGCTTTAGGTTCTCTCTCATGAGATCCCTCTATAGATGAACCTGCTTTAGGTTCTCTCTCATGAGATCCCTCTATAGATGAACCTGCTTTAGGTTCTCTCTCATGAGACCCCTCTATAGATGAAACTGCTTTAGGTTCTCTCTCATGAGACCCCTCTATAGATGAAACTGCTTTAGGTTCTCTCTCATGAGACCCCTCTATAGATGAAACTGCTTTAGGTTCTCTCTCATGAGATCCCTCTATAGATGAAACTGCTTTAGGTTCTCTCTCATGAGACCCCTCTATAGATGAAACTGCTTTAGGTTCTCTCTCATGAGACCCCTCTATAGATGAAACTGCTTTAGGTTCTCTCTCATGAGATCCCTCTATAGATGAAACTGCTTTAGGTTCTCTCTCATGAGACCCCTCTATAGATGAAACTGCTTTAGGTTCTCTCTCATGAGATCCCTCTATAGATGAACCTGCTTTAGGTTCTCTCTCATGAGACCCCTCTATAGATGAACCTGCTTTAGGTTCTCTCTCATGAGACCCCTCTATAGATGAACCTGCTTTAGGTTCTCTCTCATGAGATCCCTCTATAGATGAACCTGCTTTAGGTTCTCTCTCATGAGATCCCTCTATAGATGAACCTGCTTTAGGTTCTCTCTCATGAGATCCCTCTATAGATGAACCTGCTTTAGGTTCTCTCTCATGAGACCCCTCTATAGATGAAACTGCTCCAGGTTCTCTCTCGAGACCACTCTATAGATGAACCTGCTTTAGGTTCTCTCTCATGAGATCCCTCTATAGATGAACCTGCTTTAGGTTCTCTCTCATGAGATCCCTCTATAGATGAACCTGCTTTAGGTTCTCTCTCATGAGACCCCTCTATAGATGAAACTGCTTTAGGTTCTCTCTCATGAGACCCCTCTATAGATGAAACTGCTTTAGGTTCTCTCTCATGAGATCCCTCTATAGATGAAACTGCTTTAGGTTCTCTCTCATGAGACCCCTCTATAGATGAACCTGCTTTAGGTTCTCTCTCATGAGACCCCTCTATAGATGAACCTGCTTTAGGTTCTCTCTCATGAGATCCCTCTATAGATGAAACTGCTTTAGGTTCTCTCTCATGAGACCCCTCTATAGATGAACCTGCTTTAGGTTCTCTCTCATGAGACCCCTCTATAGATGAACCTGCTTTAGGTTCTCTCTCATGAGATCCCTCTATAGATGAAACTGCTTTAGGTTCTCTCTCATGAGATCCCTCTATAGATGAACCTGCTTTAGGTTCTCTCTCATGAGACCCCTCTATAGATGAACCTGCTTTAGGTTCTCTCTCATGAGATCCCTCTATAGATGAACCTGCTTTAGGTTCTCTCTCATGAGACCCCTCTATAGATGAACCTGCTTTAGGTTCTCTCTCATGAGATCCCTCTATAGATGAAACTGCTTTAGGTTCTCTCTCATGAGATCCCTCTATAGATGAACCTGCTTTAGGTTCTCTCTCATGAGATCCCTCTATAGATGAACCTGCTTTAGGTTCTCTCTCATGAGATCCCTCTATAGATGAAACTGCTTTAGGTTCTCTCTCATGAGATCCCTCTATAGATGAAACTGCTTTAGGTTCTCTCTCATGAGACCCCTCTATAGATGAACCTGCTTTAGGTTCTCTCTCATGAGACCCCTCTATAGATGAACCTGCTTTAGGTTCTCTCTCATGAGATCCCTCTATAGATGAAACTGCTTTAGGTTCTCTCTCATGAGACCCCTCTATAGATGAACCTGCTTTAGGTTCTCTCTCATGAGACCCCTCTATAGATGAACCTGCTTTAGGTTCTCTCTCATGAGATCCCTCTATAGATGAAACTGCTTTAGGTTCTCTCTCATGAGATCCCTCTATAGATGAACCTGCTTTAGGTTCTCTCTCATGAGACCCCTCTATAGATGAACCTGCTTTAGGTTCTCTCTCATGAGATCCCTCTATAGATGAACCTGCTTTAGGTTCTCTCTCATGAGACCCCTCTATAGATGAACCTGCTTTAGGTTCTCTCTCATGAGATCCCTCTATAGATGAAACTGCTTTAGGTTCTCTCTCATGAGATCCCTCTATAGATGAACCTGCTTTAGGTTCTCTCTCATGAGATCCCTCTATAGATGAACCTGCTTTAGGTTCTCTCTCATGAGATCCCTCTATAGATGAACCTGCTTTAGGTTCTCTCTCATGAGATCCCTCTATAGATGAAACTGCTTTAGGTTCTCTCTCATGAGATCCCTCTATAGATGAAACTGCTTTAGGTTCTCTCTCATGAGACCCCTCTATAGATGAAACTGCTTTAGGTTCTCTCTCATGAGATCCCCAGTTGGTTGCATCATATCTAGTCTTCTTTGATTCATTTTTTGTTTTTAAACTCATTTTTATTAAATAGGTTATTCAACGTGCTTTTCTACCTCTTTTGTATATTTTATTTTATTTTTTATCATTCAGTAATAAACATCACATCATTACATTTTATTTTATTTTTTATCATTCAGTAATAAACATCACATCATTACATTTTATTTTATTTGTTTATCATTCAGTAATAAACATCACATCATTACATTTTATTTTATTTTTTATCATTCAGTAATAAACATCACATCATTACATTGAGCTAGAAACATGACATTGTAACTCTTATAGATGCATATTGTTAAACATTTAAATCCAACAGAAAACCGCCACAGAGGAGAGAATAGGTGATAGTGTCATTTTACTATTCCGTTTGAAAACTCTTAAAATTAACATAACATAAAATCTAACTATGTGTAAACATTCAGATGATAAACTCTCCAGAAGTATGAATGGTGAGTCAAGTGTGACAAATGGTTTCAGTAGATTGGTGGCTGTAAACCCAACTGAAAAACGATAGCAAATATGCAGGACGGTAAATGTTATAGCAGACAGTAGAAGGTCAAATATAGACAGTTGTAATGATAGTGAAATGAATAGCAGGCTTTTCCATCATGTTGGATATTGAAATCAGCCTTATGGCTCCAAATGACTTTACACACTTGGGCATACAGTATGTTAGATTTCCGTGTCTTGTACAGTGAGAGCTCTTATCGGTAGACATGTTTAAGTTGTTTAGAAACATCAGTTCAAGGGAATACTTTAGCTCCCCTAAGCCTGATGTTTCTATTGAACCAGTAGGTTGCTCTCCTGCACACACTCCGACTCCTTTTAGAAGCAAGAGTTATTTTATACCTCCAGCCAATCACAATCACTCTATCGAGACATATTGCAGACTTGTTGAAAAAGATGTTGTTCATCTCCTTAAGAACAAACAGGAGTCCAAATCTTTCCATAATTTACCAGGCTTTGCTTGATTTACAATCCGAAACGTCAGTCCTTATTCGTCCTGCTGATAAGGGCGGGTCGGTGGTACAATCCGATACGTCAGTCCTTACTCGTCCTGCTGGTAAGGGCGGGTCGGTGGTACAATCCGATACGTCAGTCCTTATTCGTCCTGCTGATAAGGGCGGGTCGGTGGTACAATCCGATACGTCAGTCCTTATTCGTCCTGCTGATAAGGGCGGGTCGGTTGTACAATCCGATACGTCAGTCCTTATTCGTCCTGCTGATAAGGGCGGGTAAGTTGTACTCATGGATAGGACAGTTTATGTACATGCGTGTCATAGACAGCTGCTTGACAACACCTTTTACAAGAAACTCAGAAGTGACCCCACTTCCCAATTTCAGAATACTATCTTTACTGTCCTAGATGGGTATTTAAGTTCTAGTCAGATAACCAAAAAAATAACATGACTTTTTGGCTATTCAACACCCTAAAATTGCCACTTTCTATACTTTGCCAAAATCACACAAGAATGTTACACAACCTCCAGGGCGCCCTATTGTAGGGGGCATTGATACAGTAACAGTTCCTATTGTAGGGGGCATTGATACAGTAACAGTTCCTATTGTAGTGGGCATTGATACAGTAACAGTTCCTATTGTAGAGGGCATTGATGCAGTAACAGCCCCTATTGTAGGGGGCATTGATACAGTAACAGTTCCTATTGTAGAGGGCATTGATGCAGTAACAGCCCCTATTGTAGTGGGCATTGATGCAGTAACAGCTCCTATTGTAGAGGGCATTGATGCAGTAACAGCCGCTATTGTAGAGGGCATTGATGCAGTAACAGTCCCTATTGTAGTGGGCATTGATGCAGTAACAGCCCCTATTGTAGTGGGTATTGATGCAGTAACGGCCCATATTGTAGTGGGTATTGATGCAGTAACGGCCCCTATTGTAGAGGGCATTGATACAGTAACAGTCCCTATTGTAGAGGGCATTGTTGCAGTAACAGCTCCTATTGTAGAGGGCATTGATGCAGTAACAGCCGCTATTGTAGTGGGTATTGATGCAGTAACAGTCCCTATTGTAGCTGGCATTGATGCAGTAACAGCCCCTATTGTAGAGGGCATTGATGCAGTAACAGTCCCTATTGTAGAGGGCATTGATGCAGTAACAGCCGCTATTGTAGTGGGTATTGATGCAGTAACAGTTCCTATTGTAGAGGGCATTGATGCAGTAACAGCTCCTATTGTAGAGGGCATTGATGCAGTAACAGCCCCTATTGTAGAGGACATTGATGCAGTAACAGCCCCTATTGTAGAGGGCATTGATGCAGGAACGGACCCTATTGTAGAGGGCATTGTTGCAGTAACAGTCCCTATTGTAGAGGGCATTGATGCAGTAACAGTCCCTATTGTAGTGGGCATTGATGCAGTAACAGTCCCTATTGTAGAGGGCATTGTTGCAGTAACAGCCCCTATTGTAGAGGCCATTGATGCAGTAACAGCCCCTATTGTAGCTGGCATTGATGCAGTAACAGCCCCTATTGTAGTGGGCATACAGTAACAGTCCCTATTGTAGTGGGCATTGATACAGTAACAGTTCCTATTGTAGAGGGCATTGATGCAGTAACAGCCCCTATTGTAGGGGGCATTGATACAGTAACAGTTCCTATTGTAGGGGGCATTGATACAGTAACAGTTCCTATTGTAGGGGGCATTGATACAGTAACAGTTCCTATTGTAGTGGGCATTGATACAGTAACAGTTCCTATTGTAGAGGGCATTGATGCAGTAACAGCCCCTATTGTAGGGGGCATTGATACAGTAACAGTTCCTATTGTAGTGGGCATTGATACAGTAACAGTTCCTATTGTAGAGGGCATTGATGCAGTAACGGCCCCTATTGTAGAGGGCATTGATGCAGTAACAGTCCCTATTGTAGAGGGCATTGATGCAGTAACAGCTCCTATTGTAGAGGGCATTGATGCAGTAACAGCCCCTATTGTAGAGGGCATTGATGCAGTAACAGCCCCTATTGTAGAGGGCATTGATGCAGGAACGGACCCTATTGTAGAGGGCATTGTTGCAGTAACAGTCCCTATTGTAGAGGGCATTGATGCAGTAACAGTCCCTATTGTAGTGGGCATTGATGCAGTAACAGTCCCTATTGTAGAGGGCATTGTTGCAGTAACAGCCCCTATTGTAGAGGCCATTGATGCAGTAACAGCCCCTATTGTAGCTGGCATTGATGCAGTAACAGCCCCTATTGTAGTGGGCATACAGTAACAGTCCCTATTGTAGCTGGCATTGATACAGTAACAGCCCCTATTGTAGAGGGCATTGATGCAGTAACAGCCCCTATTGTAGAGGGCATTGATACAGTAACAGTCCCTATTGTAGAGGGCATTGATGCAGTTGCGGCTCCTCTATCGACTTTTGTTGACTTTTTTATTAGACCACTTGCAGAACAGCTCCCCTCCTTTGTAAAGGACACCAGCAGTATGATCTCAGAACAGCTCCCCTCCTGAAGGACACCAGCAGTATGACCTCAGAACAGCTCCCCTCCTAAAGGACACCAGCAGTATGATCTCAGAACAGCTCCCCTCCTTTGTAAAGGACACCAGCAGTATGATCTCAGAACAGCTCCCCTCCTAAGGGACACCAGCAGTATGATCTCAGAACAGCTCCCCTACTAAAGGACACCAGCAGTATGATCTCAGAACAGCTCCCCTCCTTTGTAAAGGACACCAGCAATATGATCTCAGAACAGCTCCCCTCCTTTGTAAAGGACACCAGCAGTATGACCTCAGAACAGCTCCCCTCCTTTGTAAAGGACACCAGCAGTATGATCTCAGAACAGCTCCCCTCCTTTGTAAAGGACACCAGCAGTATGACCTCAGAACAGCTCCCCTCCTTTGTAAAGGACACCAGCAGTATGATCTCAGAACAGCTCCCCTCCTAAAGGACACCAGCAGTATGATCTCAGAACAGCTCCCCTCCTTTGTAAAGGACACCAGCAATATGATCTCAGAACAGCTCCCCTCCTTTGTAAAGGACACCAGCAGTATGACCTCAGAACAGCTCCCCTCCTTTGTAAAGGACACCAGCAATATGATCTCAGAACAGCTCCCCTCCTTTGTAAAGGACACCAGCAGTATGACCTCAGAACAGCTCCCCTCCTTTGTAAAGGACACCAGCAGTATGATCTCAGAACAGCTCCCCTCCTTTGTAAAGGACACCAGCAGTATGACCTCAGAACAGCTCCCCTCCTTTGTAAAGGACACCAGCAGTATGATCTCAGAACAGCTCCCCTCCTAAAGGACACCAGCAGTATGATCTCAGAACAGCTCCCCTCCTTTGTAAAGGACACCAGCAATATGATCTCTATCATTGAATCTCTTGATCCTCTCCCTGAGAATACCTTGTTTGTGACTTTCGATGTTGAGTTGTTATACACAAATATTCCACAAGAGGGCGGTGTTGAAGCAATGGAACATTTTCTTCTGCAACGTGACCCTAATGAACTACCTTCCAGTGCATGCACTACGACACTGGCTGAAATAGTACTCGTACACAACTACTTCATGTTTCTAAATTATTTCTTTATTCAGACGATGGGTACTGCCATGGCTCCTAACTGTGCTAATTTGTATCTTACATGGAGAAACATTATATTTTAAATCCTCTCCAAAATGTTTTCTTGCCTCACATCATTATTTGGAAACGGTATATTGGTGATATTTTTGTTCTATGGAGGGGTGATGCAAAACAGCTCCAGGCTTTTTATGCTTTTCTTAACTCCTGTTCTGAACATCTGAGATTTACTATGCAATCTGATACACGTCAAATCAGTTTCCTTGATCTTGTGTGAAGATAATGTTCTATACACTGATCTTTACAGGAAGCCTACTGATCGTAACAGTTTGTTGAGGGCTGACAGTTGGCACCTACTTCCATTGAAAAATAGTTTGCCCTACAGCCAATTCTGTCCAATCAAAAGAATTTGCAAAAAACAATGTGTTTGGTCATATTCTCACAGGGCAGAAATCTCAGAGACCAATTGGTACACTCTGATTTACCACCCCAAGATATTGCTGAACAATGTGTATTTTTATCTTTATTTAACCAGGCAAGTCAGTTAAGAACAAATTCTTATTTTCAATGACAGCCTAGGAACAGTGGGTTAACTGCCTGTTCAGGGGCAGAACGACAGATTTGTACCTTGTCAGCTTGAACTTGCAACCTTCCGGTTACTAGTCCAACGCTCTAACCACTAGGCTACCCTGCCACCCCAGGGTAGCCTTTGCACCCCTACTGGATGGAAACTGCAAGTGTAATGGCTGTGCTCATTGCAATGGCACTCATAAATGTAGATCCTTCAAACACCCTCAAACAGGGAAACAGATACCAGTCCAAGGTGTTATTACGTGCTCCACTAAGGCAGTTATTTATCTTATAACTTGTCCTTGTGGTAATGATGTGGGTAAAACAAAGTTATTTATCTTATAACTTGTCCTTGTGGTAATGATGTGGGTAAAACAAAGTTATTTAAGCCTGATGAAGACAGCTTGTCTGTCGAAACGTTGGACATTACATTTTTGCATCTGAGCTCCTAGAGTGTGGAGCTCTCCTTTATTTTCTAGTTTTCTACTCAGCACCTCGCCTTAATAGGTGTGCGTTTCTTTTTCTTCCAGGTTGATTGGTCTGTCAGACACTGTCCCTCATCTTATGGCAGGCAGCAATGTAGTGTGCTGCCAACTCACAGCTCTCTGCGTCCTCCCCCAACAGGACGGGTAGCCTATCCTCATCAGAGTGGTCTTTTGTGTGTGGGAGCAGAGCGATGTTCTGTGTCTGCGTGTTTAGCGAGTCCTCCCACTCAGCACAGACTAGAGTTAGAGGTATAGACACAGAGCGCTCTAGTCTATTTCAGGTTCTGGATGTGCGACCTGCGCAGCACTGCACACACTGGGACCAGAGTGACTCACCCACTCCTCCACACAATCATACTGCTGCAGGCACCCAGAGGAAGGCAGAAATCACACTATTAACTTCCACTATTCTCTCTCTCGCCATCTCTCTCTTTTGCTCTCTCTGTGTATCTCTCTGTCTCTGTCTCTCTCTCCTTCTCTCTCCATCTCTTTCTTTCTTTCTTCCTTTCTTTCTTTCTTTCGTTCTTTCTTTCTTTCTCTCTCTCTCTCTCTCTCTCTCTCTCTCTCTCTCTCTCTCTCTCTGTCTCTCACTCTGTCTTTGTTTCCCTCTCTGTCTCTCTCTCTGTTTCTGTCTCTCTCTCATCTCTTTGACTCCCTATATCTCTCTCTCTTTGTCTCTCTCTCCCCTTCCCTCTGTCTCTCCCTGGTACTATCTTTCTGCCTCTCTCTCTCCATCCTGTCTGTAAGAAACACATTAGGAACTAAAGAGGTCTAAATGCATTTGAAAGAAACATTGAAATAGGGTCAGAGCTAATCAGGGTCTGAGGCTCGACCATGTCTGCTTTACTAAAGCTATACGTAAAGGTCAGGATCATCACTAGGGAACAGGATTTTAACCCTCGTGTAAAGCGTTTTCATCATGCTGTCCCCCTTTTGTTTATGGCAGATGGTCCAGCAAACCAGTGCAATTCTCATGTCTGGAAAAGGCTTCAAATACCAGATCCAATCTAGCCATGTCACATTAGATAGATGAGATACTTCTTATTGACTGATTTTTACAGGTATTTGCTTTAGGTACAAGAAGATGCAGTGCGACACGGTGAGAGACATGGGTCAAACATCAAAAAACAAAGCTAGAATGACAGTATGACAGTTTCAGGACTCTTACCCACAAATACTCAATATTACACAATTACACATCCCCTTAATGTCTGAGGTCCCTGAGTGTTGTACATAATGTTATTATACATCCCCTTAATGTCTGAGGTCCCTGAGTGTTGTACATAATGTTATTATACATCCCCTTAATGTCTGAGGTCCCTGAGTGTTGTACATAATGTTATTACACATCCCCTTAATGTCTGAGGTCCCTGAGTGTTGTACATAATGTTAATATACATCCCCTTAATGTCTGAGGTCCCTGAGTGTTGTACATAATGTTATTACACATCCCCTTAATGTCTGAGGTCCCTGAGTGTTGTACATAATGTTATTACACATCCCCTTAATGTCTGAGGTCCCTGAGTGTTGTACATAATGTTAATATACATCCCCTTAATGTCTGAGGTCCCTGAGTGTTGTACATAATGTTAATATACATCCCCTTAATGTCTGAGGTCCCTGAGTGTTGTACATAATGTTATTACACATCCCCTTAATGTCTGAGGTCCCTGAGTGTTGTACATAATGTTAATATACATCCCCTTAATGTCTGAGGTCCCTGAGTGTTGTACATAATGTTAATATACATCCCCTTAATGTCTGAGGTCCCTGAGTGTTGTACATAATGTTAATATACATCCCCTTAATGTCTGAGGTCCCTGAGTGTTGTACATAATGTTAATATACATCCCCTTAATGTCTGAGGTCCCTGAGTGTTGTACATAATGTTAATATACATCCCCTTAATGTCTGAGGTCCCTGAGTGTTGTACATAATGTTAATATACATCCCCTTAATGTCTGAGGTCCCTGAGTGTTGTACATAATGTTAATATACATCCCCTTAATGTCTGAGGTCCCTGAGTGTTGTACATAATGTTATTACACATCCCCTTAATTTCTGAGTTCCCTGAGTGTTGTACATAATGTTATAACACACTCATTTTAATATCCATGATTGCATTATTATTTTACACAGTTAGTTACATTTCACTATTGCACATTTCCAGAATGAGTGAGTCCATCCCCATGCCCTTAATGTCGTCCTTCATTTTGTTCATTAGGGTCAGTGCATGTGGCACAAATGGGTTTTTGTACATTATTGAGCAATGATACAAGGAAGAAGTGAAAGAATGAATCATTGAAAACATTCACATTTGCCCTCCACTGGTTACACCAACCACATCCTGTGTAAAAACATAGAGAGGAAGTAGGAAAGGGTGACTTCCTGCTACTAAATCTGTTATCTGAGACTAAATCTCTCAGACTGGGCCATGTCAGAAGACTTGCATGGATAGTGTCTTGTGCCTGATTCACACAACAGGACCTAACTGTACTGGGTTGGTTCTGGTGTTTTCTTTTCACGTTGTCCTCTCCAGCATGGTGCCAGTCTGGTGGATGCGTAAGCAGGCCTGCCCAGTTCGGCTCGGCTTGAACCGGTTTGGCTTGATTTGGCCCGGTAGTGTAAATCAGGCATTGTTGAACTCAACATGCAGAATCAGTATTGAATTAGTACAGATACAAATATTGGACACAAAAATGGGAGATGAGTCACGTTAAATACTTTCCCCCTGGTAATTACATTTTCTAAGACACTTGTAATGAAAATGGGTTCCACTTGATCTCCATCTTAACCTCATGAGCACAACATAATTATTTTTTGTTAAACTGTAAGTCATGTCTCATTGCTTTCACACACAATGCAAATGCTTAGCACGTTTTTGAAAAACAGCAAACACAAGTCTTAACAAAAGAAGTGAAACTCAGTTGAGTTTTGACAAACACAATGAAAGCATCTGGTCACAGCTGATACAACTTACTTCCACCAATGTGGACCTCTTCTGCACGTGGGCAACACTTCTTTGCACAATTGTTCAATCAGCAATCATTCCTTATTCATGCTAAAAAGAGGTCTCCTCTGAGTTGCTGTTTGCAAGAATGGACCAAGGAAGAGGCCGAAGACAAAGACAGAGGAGAAGTAGAGGGGCCCATAGGGGAAGATAGTTCAGCTCTCAGTTCAAATGGAATATTTTGGATATTGTTTCTGGATATTGTTTCTGGATATTGACAATCTTTCTGCATTGGTCATCTTTGGTAAAATGATTTTAGGACAAAAGAATCCAGCCCATGCTGTGATAATATGTTTACTTGCCTTTTATGGTCATTCTATAATCATAGTATCAACAAATGGGCCAGACATATAAAATAGAGTTAACCATGTTAGAGTATGTTGATAGTATTTATTGGGGCGTTGTGTAACAACTGATTGAAATCACTTTTCATTAGATAAGTTGTATGTTTTGATGGAGGTGGTTGATTCTGTGTCATTTATTTAACGTTTCGAGACTCAATGCATTTTGCAAATGAAATGTCTTTTTTAATGTGAATTCTGTTTGGACAAAATGTGCTCAAGCAATTGAGAGAAACTAATAGCACGCCGTAAAGATATGACTTTCTAATGTCAATAACACCACATGTCAGGGTTAAGTGCTTGTTATCAGTTATCCCTTATCACTTATCCCTTGTTATCAGTTATCCCTTATCACTTTTCCATTGTTATCAGTTATCCCTTATCACTTGTCAGTTATCCATTGTTTTCTTCTGTTCACCTTCACTGTATTCACTTGTTGTTGAACATGCATCTTGTCTAGCCTATTACTGTAAAACGGGTTCATTATACTTTTTTAAAGCATGCATTTTTCAAGGTTATTTCCTTGGGAGTTGGATATATATCGAGAGAGAGAGAGAGGACTGAGACCTGATCAAAACAAACCACAAGAGGAGGAGACTTATTGCCACCATATTATTGATGTTTTCACATGCCAACTTTAAGATAATCATTGCTGTTCAAGTATTAGTTTCTTGGTGAACGTGTATATTGTTTATGACACTATTTTGAAGCAGTCAAGTTATTTCCTTATGGCAGTTGTTAGGACGGGCAGGGTATATAGAGAGGACTGAGACCTGAGCAAAATAAACCACAAGAGGAGAAACACAGTCGAGACAAATAACCAAGACAACAAGAATCCAGCATTATCATCAATTTTCTTCCAGTCTAAGAATGAAGACAGCGGCCCTTCTGCTAGCCTTAGTCTTCTGTCACCTGTCAGTGGCTCAGCTTCAGGACTCTGACGAGATCAGAGTGAATGACATCACTCAGCAGCTAGACTACCAGGGAAGAGAGAGCAGAGCCAAAGAGATTCCTGCAGAGGAACAGGCAGTAGAGGCAGAAGCCACGGTGGACAGCCAACAAACCTGCCAGTCCAGCATCTACTGTGTGCTGAGAGAGATGCGAGCTGCAATGGCAGAGCAGAAAGCAGAGCTGACAGCAGTGGGAGCTAAACTGAGAGCCAGTGAGAGTCAGGTGGAGGAACTGAACAGAGACCTTCAAGGTAATAGATTGAGATCCACACAGATGATACGTATGACTGTTTATTCAAACTCAGATGACTGTAAACTAGCAGCACATTTGCTGAGTATGATAGCAGCTTTCTTATATAAATCGACGTAAGCTTTTCAACTAGCATTAGATAATTCTGTAACAACTAAATAAGTGATGAAGAATTGATGTATAGATCCCACCAGAACATGGACTTTAACCCAGTGTTATCATGGATATATTATAGGTAGACAGGTGGCTTTTGCAGCTTCCATCAGCAATGTGGGCCACATTGGCCCCTTTCAACACTGAAATCACTCTGATCTACAAGAATGTCTACACAAACATTGGAAGTGCTTACAACCCATCAACAGGTAGGCCTCTAACTCTCTAGACTCACTCTCACACGCTCTTCACTTAATCAATAGTTCCTATTTTAATAAGAAGTCATAACAGTTCATTATCATTCCTCACAGTAAAAGAAGACGGGTATCATTATGCACTCAACTGACTGAAGCAGTACAGACCAAAGTGTTTTCAGTTACATGTATAAGATAGGTTGTTTGAGTTGTCAGCAGCATACCAACCTGCATCCCACTGCTGGCTTCCCTCTGAAGCTGATCAGGGCTGGTCCTGGACCAGTAGGAGATGCTCTTTCCTCTGGTCCCCCCAAAAAGATACCAAGGCAGTGATTGGGGACATTGCCCTGTGTAGGGTGCCGTCTTTCGGATTAGACGTTGAACGGGTGTCCTGACTCTCTGTGGTCACTAAAGATCCCATGGTTCTTATCATAAGAGTTGGGGTGTTAACCCCGGTGTCCTGACTCTCTGTGATCACTAAAGATCCCATGGTTCTTATCATAAGAGTTGGGGTGTTAACCCCGGTGTCCTGACTCTCTGTGGTCACTAAAGATCCCATGGTTCTTATCATAAGAGTTGGGGTGTTAACCCCGGTGTCCTGGTTAAATTCCCAATCTGGCTCTCAAACCATTACGGCCACCTAATCATCCCCAGCTTCCAATTGGCTCATTCATCTCCAGTATCTATACCCCAGGTTGTTGCTGTAAATGAGAATGTGTTCTCAGTCAACTTACCGGGTAAAATGAGAGTTTAACCTTTTTTATTGACCTGTCCCCTTCCTATAGGAATCTTCACAGCACCGGTCAGGGGAGTCTACTACTTCAGCTTCTCAGGTCACAACAGTTCTTCCAGACCCATGGGGCTTCGACTGATGAACAACGGAGAACAGATGATTACTGTGTACAACCACGTCTCTGGAAACCGATATGAGACCGCAACCAATGGCATCTCGCTGCAGCTGAATGTAGGAGAGCATGTTTACATGCAACTTTGCGCCAATACATGGATCTTTGACAATAGCAATAACCACAGGACATTCATTGGTCATTTGCTCTTCCGTCTGTGAGGAGAAGGAAGCTCATTGGTTGATTTCCAGTCATGTAATTGTTCCCAGTAAGGTAGTTCTAAAACCAATGTTTAGGGCATATTTGTTAATCAATGTGGTGATCATATATGAACACTATTAAAGTTGTGAATATTTAGAGTGGTAATACAGGTGTACATATTAAGCTCATTCTTGTGTAATATATTTTATAAGAAACTTGCTGATTTTATCCGTTTGTCTCCTAATAAAAACCTTAACTGTATATATTTATCCAGAGTGGTGTTGAAATTAGCCAGCTACACTTTTTATTACACAACGCTAACTGTAAAACCCTTTGGGCTACAATGTGTTGTACGAGAAATACTATGCAAATAAAGTGTATTATTGTTATGATCACGTGTCAGTCATATTGCTTTCACATACCCCTGGTTTGTCATTCCACGTAGTAATCAATGTTATTCAGGTATTAGCTTCTTGAGCCACGTTTATACCTGGTACTAACATGCGTTCTTTGTCCTGATCTTCTCCACATTCTGATTTTGCCCACATTTTTAGACAGGTGTAGACGATTAAAAAGACTCTGATCTGGCTTTGATTAGATCTTATAAGTGTAAACGGACAAGATCGGGACAAGTTCAGGATGAAGGATGCATGTTAGCGGAAGGTATAAACGGGGCTTTGGTGAACGTGTATCTTGTTTATGACACACTTATAAAGAAGGCACTTGTCAAGGTTATTTCCTTATGACAGCTGATTGGACAAAACAAACCACACCCGAGATAAATAGAGACCAAGTACAAATAATACAGGTTATCTTATCAAGTCTGTCTCTTCAGAGGTTGTTATCCGACACAGTAAACATGACTACAATAGGCTATACACAGGAGGCTGGAGGCAACTTAATTAGGGAGAAGGGGCGTGTGGTAATGACTGGAGCGGAGTCTGTGGAATGGAATCAAACGCATGGTTTCCAGGTGTCTGATGCCATTCCATATGCTCCGTTCCAGCAGCCTCCTGTGATCCAATAGGACCTGTAGTAAATAGATCTAGTCACTGTGTAACAGGATGATCCAAACACAACCCCCCCCCCCCCCCTCCCCAGATCACTGTGTAACAGGATGATCCAAACACAACCCCCCCCCCCCCTCCCCAGATCACTGTGTAACAGGATGATCCAAACACAACCCCCCCCCCCTCCCCAGATCACTGTGTAACAGGATGATCCAAACACAACCCCCATACCTCCCCAGATCACTGTGTAACAGGATGATCCAAACACAACCCCGCCCCCCTCCCCAGATCACTGTGTAACAGGATGATCCAAACACAACCCCGCCCCCCTCCCCAGATCACTGTGTAACATGATGATCCAAACACAACCCCCCCCCTCCCCAGATCACTGTGTAACAGGATGATCCAAACACAACCCCCCCCCCTCCCCAGATCACTGTGTAACAGAATGATTCAAACACAACCCCCCCTCCCCTCCCCAGATCACTGTGTAACAGGATGATCCAAACACAACCCCCCCCCCCCCCCCTCCCCAGATCACTGTGTAACATGATGATCCAAACACAACCCCCCCCCCCTCCCCAGATCACTGTGTAACAGAATGATTCAAACACAACCCCCCCCCCCCTCCCCAGATCACTGTGTAACAGGATGATCCAAACATAACCCCGCCCCCCTCCCCAGATCACTGTGTAACAGGATGATCCAAACACAATCCCCCCCCCCCCTCCCCAGATCACTGTGTAACAGAATGATTCAAACACAACCCCCCCCCCCTCCCCAGATCACTGTGTAACAGGATGATCCAAACACAACCCCCCCCCCCTCCCCAGATCACTGTGTAACATGATGATCCAAACACAACCCCCCAACCCCCCCCCCCCCCCCCCCCCCTTCCACTCTACCACATAATATCCTACATTGGAGATCTCAAGTATTCATTTGTTAATTCCTCTGAAAGGTCATGGGGAGACAGGGCTGTGCTGAGTGAGCAGGCCCACACATATGTTCACTCTCAAGCCCCTGTGAGGGCCGGCGTGGATGGAACACACTGGTGGAGGGTCGTCAGAGCAGTAACTTATTTCTCAAAGAATCGGCACAATGCATTCTAAAGGTAGATTTGTCTCTTTGGCTTTAATAATAGAGGAGTTTTCTGCATTAACAAATGTATTCATGAGTATTCTATTCTCTTGGTCTTGTTGTTGAGTGCACATTCATTGTGGTTATTCTACAAGATGCAGAATATTTTTCATGCCGAGAACACTGAGAAGAATGTGTCTCGTGTCCATTAAGGTTGTATGGTAGAAGTCAGTTTAGTGTAGTGGTGACAACATGGGCGCTGAATCTCAATACTGTCCTCAATACTGTCCTCCTGCCCTCACCCCACAACCCTGACAGAGGGTACTGAGGGGGAAAGGGAGGGAGGAAGGGGTCCCTGAGGCTAGGGATGGGGGTGTGTGTCAAAAAAAAAATCAAAATCAAATTTTATTTGTCACATACACATGGTTAGCAGATGTTAATGCGAGTGTAGCGAAATGCTTGTGCTTCTAGTTCCGACAATGCAGTAATAACAAGTAATCTAACTAACAATTCCAAAACTACTGTCTTGTACACAGTGTAAGGGGATAAAGAATATGTACATAAGGATATATGAATGAGTGATGGTACAGAGCAGCATAGGCAAGATACAGTAGATGGTATCGGGTACAGTATGTACAAATGAGATGAGTATGTAAACAAAGTGGCATAGTATAGTATAAAGTGGCTAGTGATACATGTATTACATAAGGATACCGTCGATGCTATAGAGTACAGTATATCCGTATGCGTATGAGATGAATAATGTAGGGTAAGTAACATTTATATAAGGTAGCATTGTTTAAAGTGGCTAGTGATATATTTACATCATTTCCCATCAATTCCCATTATTAAAGTGGCTGGAGTTGAGTCAGTGTCAGTGTGTTGGCAGCAGCCACTCAGTGTTAGTGGTGGCTGTTTAACAGTCTGATGGCCTTGAGATAGAAGCTGTTTTTCAGTCTCTCGGTCCCAGCTTTGATGCACCTGTACTGACCTCGCCTTCTGGATGATAGCGGGGTGAACAGGCAGTGGCTCGGGTGGTTGATGTCCTTGATGATCTTTATGGCCTTCCTGTGACATCGGGTGGTGTAGGTGTCCTGGAGGGCAGGTAGTTTGCCCCCGGTGATGCGTTGTGCAGACCTCACTACCCTCTGGAGAGCCTTACGGTTGAGGGCGGTGCAGTTGCCATACCAGGCGGTGATACAGCCCGCCAGGATGCTCTCGATTGTGCATCTGTAGAAGTTTGTGAGTGCTTTTGGTGACAAGCCGAATTTCTTCAGCCTCCTGAGGTTGAAGAGGCGCTGCTGCGCCTTCTTCACGATGCTGTCTGTGTGAGTGGACCAATTCACTTTGTCTGTGATGTGTATGCCGAGGAACTTAAAACTTGCTACCCTCTCCACTACTGTTCCATCGATGTGGATAGGGGGGTGTTCCCTCTGCTGTTTCCTGAAGTCCACAATCATCTCCTTAGTTTTGTTGACGTTGAGTGTGAGGTTGTTTTCCTGACACCACACTCCGAGGGCCCTCACCTCCTCCCTGTAGGCCGTCTCATCGTTGTTGGTAATCAAGCCTACCACTGTTGTGTCGTCCGCAAACTTGATGATTGAGTTGGAGGCGTGCGTGGCCACGCAGTCGTGGGTGAACAGGGAGTACAGGAGAGGGCTCAGAACGCAACCTTGTGGGGCCCCAGTGTTGAGGATCAGCGGGGAGGAGATGTTGTTGCCTACCCTCACCACCTGGGGGCGGCCCGTCAGGAAGTCCAGTACCCAGTTGCACAGGGCGGGGTCGAGACCCAGGGTCTCGAGCTTGATGACGAGCTTGGAGGGTACTATGGTGTTGAATGCCGAGCTGTAGTCGATGAACAGCATTCTCACATAGGTATTCCTCTTGTCCAGATGGGTTAGGGCAGTGTGCAGTGTGGTTGAGATTGCATCGTCTGTGGACCTATTTGGGCGGTAAGCAAATTGGAGTGGGTCTAGGGTGTCAGGTAGGGTGGAGGTGATATGGTCCTTGACTAGTCTCTCAAAGCACTTCATGATGACGGATGTGAGTGCTACGGGGCGGTAGTCATTTAGCTCAGTTACCTTAGCTTTCTTGGGAACAGGAACAATGGTGGCCCTCTTGAAGCATGTGGGAACAGCAGACTGGTATAGGGATTGATTGAATATGTCCGTAAACACACCGGCCAGCTGGTCTGCGCATGCTCTGAGGGCGCGGCTGGGGATGCCATCTGGGCCTGCAGCCTTGCGAGGGTTAACACGTTTAAATGTCTTACTCACCTCGGCTGCAGTGAAGGAGAGACCGCATGTTTTCGTTGCAGGCCGTGTCAGTGGCACTGTATTGTCCTCAAAGCGGGCAAAAAAGTTATTTAGTCTGCCTGGGAGCAAGACATCCTGGTCCGTGACTGGGCTGGGTTTCTTCCTGTAGTCCGTGATTGACTGTAGACCCTGCCACATGCCTCTTGTGTCTGAGCCGTTGAATTGAGATTCTACTTTGTCTCTGTACTGGCGCTTAGCTTGTTTGATAGCCTTGCGGAGGGAATAGCTGCACTGTTTGTATTCGGTCATGTTACCAGACACCTTGCCCTGATTAAAAGCAGTGGTTCGCGCTTTCAGTTTCACACGAATGCTGCCATCAATCCACGGTTTCTGGTTAGGGAATGTTTTAATCGTTGCTATGGGAACGACATCTTCAACGCACGTTCTAATGAACTCGCACACCGAATCAGCGTATTCGTCAATGTTGTTATCTGACGCAATACGAAACATCTCCCAGTCCACGTGATGGAAGCAGTCTTGGAGTGTGGAGTCAGCTTGGTCGGACCAGCGTTGGACAGACCTCAGCGTGGGAGCCTCTTGTTTTAGTTTCTGTCTGTAGGCAGGGATCAACAAAATGGAGTCGTGGTCAGCTTTTCCGAAAGGGGGGCGGGGCAGGGCCTTATATGCGTCGCGGAAGTTAGAGTAACAATGGTCCAAGGTCTTTCCTCCCCTGGTTGCGCAATCGATATGCTGATAAAATTTGGGGAGTCTTGTTTTCAGATTAGCCTTGTTAAAATCCCCAGCTACAATGAATGCAGCCTCCGGATAAATTGTTTCCAGTTTGCAGAGAGTTAAATAAAGTTCGTTCAGAGCCATCGATGTGTCTGCTTGGGGGGGGATATATACGGCTGTGATTATAATCGAAGAGAATTCTCTTGGTAGATAATGCGGTCTACATTTGATTGTGAGGAATTCTAAATCAGGTGAACAGAAGGATTTGAGTTCCTGTATGTTTCTTTCATCGCACCATGTCACGTTAGTCATAAGGCATACGCCCCCGCCCCTCTTTTTACCAGAAAGATGTTTTTTCCTGTCTGCGCGATGCGTGGAGAAACCTGTTGGCTGCACCGCTTCGGATTGCGTCTCTCCAGTAAGCCACGTTTCCGTGAAGCAAAGAACGTTACAGTCTCTGATGTCCCTCTGGAATGCTACCCTTGCTCGGATTTCATCAACCTTGTTGTCAAGAGACTGGACATTGGCAAGAAGAATGCTAGGGAGTGGTGCGCGCTGTGCCCGTCTCCGGAGTCTGACCAGAAGACCGCCTCGTTTCCCTCTCTTTCGGAGTCGTTTTTTTGGGTCGCTGCATAGGATCCACTCCGTTGTCCTGTTTGTAAGGCAGAACACAGGATCCGCGTCGCGAAAAACATATTCTTGGTCGTACTGATGGTGAGTTGATGCTGATCTTATATTCAGTAGTTCTTCTCGACTGTATGTAATGAAACCTAAGATGACCTGGGGTACTAATGTAAGAAATAACACGTAAAAAAACAAAAAACTGCATAGTTTCCTAGGAACGCGAAGCCAGGCGGCCATCTCTGTCGGCGCCGGAAGAGACAATGGTGTGTGTGTGTGTGTGTGTGTGTGTGTGTGTGTGTGTGTGTGTGTGTGTGTGTGTGTGTGTGTGTGTGTAAGAGGAGCTGAAGGAGGACAGGCTCATTGTACTGTCTGGAATATATGGAGTGAGTCAAACATGGTTTTATACGTTTGATGTGTTTGCCTCCGTTCCATGAACTCCATTCCAGACATTACAACGAGCCCTTCCACCTATAGCTCCTCCCACCAGCCTCCTCCTGTATGGACGTATGTGTTGTTTATGTTGGGGGTAATAATCTCTCTGTGTCCATATGGGTTAGATGCTTAATAACTCTGGGGTATCTGGGAAGCAACAGGGGGGTACTTGGGGATGGGGGGAGAAGCTGAGGGAGGGGTTGGGGGTTGTAATTAGAGATGGGGGGCTGAGGGAGGGGTTGGGGGTTGTATTTGGGTTGGGGGAGAGGCTGAGGGAGGGGTTCGGGGGTTGTATTTGGGATGGGGGTGGGTGGGGGAGGGTTCAGGAGTTGTATTTGGGATGGGGGGGCTGAGGGAGGGTTCGGGGTTCACTTAACTACTACATTAATAGAGCCAATGACAGCATGGATGTCCTCGGTGGGAAAATATCAGGATCTGTCTGCTAATCGCTCTCTCACTCACAGGCCCGGCTGACTGAACAGTAGAACTACATACTGAGTGGAGATAAATAACCATGGCAACGAAGTTAGTGTCATACGATCGGCTGGTCTCTCGGCCCCAAATGAGATTACAAAGGGTCAGGGGTCAGTGAGACATCTGATGTACCGCAAGCCAACAAGGACATCACCCCTCCTTCCTGTGTTTTGTTTTGAATAGTCATTTCAACATGTTCCATCTTCCAAAACAGAGTGAGCTTTCACTTTGGATTCAACACACTGTGTAGAGACAATGTGTATCTGTAAGGGTTGACTTCAACTCTCAAAATATCCCTACTTTCACGTTCACTTTGAGGGTAAGTGAAGAGTAAAAGATATAGCTCTATATCTCACGGATCACACTGTGGCACTGATTGATTCCCTTCACTGCAGAAGTGAGACTGTGACAACTTCCCTCAAAGAGGAACTGTTGCGACACACCAGCACACTAAGACAATATGATGCAGGGCCAGGGTCCTGCTCATTAGGCACCAAACGGAAGAAAACAGACAAACGGGGAGGGACTACCTGTTCCTGTCCAATAAGAAAACCTCCCTTTGCAAAACGTTTTAAAACATTTTCGGTTGTATTTTGCCCTAATGTGCACGACCAAGGCTAAAGGATGAAGGACAAAAGGTTACCATGGTTACCCCATGGCTAAAGCATCTCCAACCTTACGTGAGATCACCTTATGGGTCAGGCTGTGTACCTGAGAGATTTTTGGCCTAATGGCCTCTCCACCTGGCCAGGCTAAGTATTACAGTGTGTGTGAGCAGTTGGAACTGATTATTAGTGTACCTGTCAATAAGCAAACCGCCATTGTATTTCACCCTTCTAGGATCCATCATCATTCCTCAAAGGGATCCCACCTTACCTATACAGGACCACGTCACAGTATTATACACACACATGCATCCCGTTTAGTCATGGCTTGCAAACGCACAAAAACATACAAAGATGCATGAATGTACTGTCTGCATACACACAGTAAGATCTATATGGCCAAACCAGTTTTGTCACGCCCTGACCTTGGTTATCTTTGTTTTCTTTATTATTTTGGTTAGGTCAGGGTGTGACGAGGGTGGTATGTGTGTTTTTAGTCTTGTCTAGGAGTTTTTCTATATCTATGGGGTTTTAGTATGTCTAGGTATATGTAGGTCTATGGTGGCCTGAATTGGTTCCCAATCAGAGACAGCTGTTTATTGTTGTCTCTGATTGGGGATCCGATTTAGGTTGCAACTTTGGTTTTGTGGGCTATTGTCTATGTGTAGTTGCATGTCAGCACTAGTTGTTTATAGCGTTTTGTTAGTTTGTTTAGTGTTCTTCGTTAAATAAAAGAAGAATGTGTTCCAATCACGCTGCGCCTTGGTCTCCTCGTCATGACGACCGTGACAAGTTTCCCCACAGAGTTAAACATAGTATCACTGTTTCAATGGGTTGATCCAGCTGATCGTACATCTGTTCACAGCAACAACTAAACCATTTAGACAACACTTACTCTGCATACAGTAACTATTTCTCCGAAATGTATCTGTCTGTCTGTCTGTGTCTCTCTGTCTGCCTGTCTGTCTGCCTGTCTGTGTCTTCCTCCCTCTCCCTCCCTCCTCAGGGATCCCCAGGTCCGACTATTGTATACTAAACCAGACCTGGTTTCCCTAGAGATTTTCTGTGGTGAATATTAATTTGAGCTGTACAATTCACTGTATTCTTCAAAGGTTTTGCATAAATCATGATGTCTCACACAGATCTCACACACGGATTCTGCACTGACTGGACAAAGAATCAGAAACACAAAGCTTTATAGCTATCAATGAGCTCCATATTCTGAGGTATTACCAGAAGCTTCTTCCAATCTAATCATAACATACGTAGGTGACGGTACACTCATACTGCCGTTGCCTTTGTTTGGGCGACATATCCATTTCATTTCAGGAATGGTAAGAAAGGTTTCTGATTGATTCTATTGAAAATTGTATTACGTATCCTACCCCATTAAAAGGGCTAATCTACAGTCGCTACATCCATTTCTGGACTAATAAATCAATGATTTATACCCATTGATTCTGGAAAAAGCTTAGTTCAACTGTCACACTTCGTCAGAACCCAAAATATAAGCTTGTTTTAAACAAACACACTTCATCCTCAAAACATAGTTAAAACTATCATTTGGGATGGTCAGTCCTTGTATCCAAAGCTCTTTCTATGAAATTGAGAGTTTTAGCTACAATTCTCCTATCCCATCCCTCAGCTTTTTACCAAAACAGAGGTGGGGTGTCCACTTTGTTGTAGTCTCAACTGCTGATTGGTCCTTTAAGTGAATGACTAGGCCTAACAATATGGTCCCAGACAGCCTCAAACATCCTCCATTTTAAAACTGGAACCTTATCTTTGTGTGATTTCTCTGAAAAAGGTTGCATTGGTAGACGTAGGGCACGTCACAGTGCGTTAGTCTGACTGTCAAGGGTCACTGAGTTCACCAAGGAAGCAGAACCTCTGTGATGATGACTAGAACCCTCAAGGCAGAAGGGAAGTAAACCACGTTAGCTGCTGTTCAACCTATTTTTATTTAACCAGGCAAGTCAGTTAAGAACAAATTCTTACTTTCAATGACGGCCTAGGAACTGTGGGTTAACTGCCTTGTTCAGGGGCAGAACGACAGATTTTTACCTTGTCAGCTCAGGGAGCTGATCTTGCAACCGATCGGTTACTGACCCAACGCTCTAACCACTAGGCTACCTGCCACCTGGTGGAACAGTCTTGTAAAGAATAGATATTGGGATAATGTTCTTTCCTGCCCTCACACCTCTGTCATTCGCTCTCTCGCCCTCTCCCTCCGTCTCGCCCTCTCCCACACACACACGCTTACTGACATTAATACACACACACACACACCTCAACATCCATAAGGTGTGCACACGCACACACTGGAATCTCCCTGGTAGTGTGCAGGATACTGTCATTCAATTCTTCCTCGTCCATTCCACCACAGCGAAGTTTACTTCCTCTCCCTTCCCCCGCCACATTTACCATGATGTATGGAATGTCTTCCCATTATAAAGCTGTGACTGGTCATTTTATGGACATACATACCAGCCCCAAACAGACTCGGCCCTTCCAAGAGAAGCCATCTTTCTCTGCTTTTTCAAACACAACACCCCAACACATCATTTTCCCCCTGTCTGCTGCCTCATTCAAACACCCTAACACATCTAATTCCACCCTCTCTCTGCTTCATTCAAACACCCTAACACATCTAATTCCACCCTCTCTCTGCTTTATTCAAACACCCCAACACATCTAATTCCACCCTCTCTCTGCCTCATTCAAACACACCAACACATCTAATTCCACCCTCTCTCTGCTTCATTCAAACACCCCAACACACCTAATTCCACCCTCTCTCTGCTTCATTCAAACACCCCAACACATCTAATTCCACCCTCTCTCTGCTTCATTCAAACACCCCAACACATCTAATTTCACCCTCTCTCTGCTTCATTCAAACACCCCATGACATCTAATTTTCACCGTCTGCTGGTTGTTTCCAGTACTCATGCCACTCCATCTCTCTCTCACACATGGTTACAAACATCTGTCTGTCTGCTGATTGGGCTTGGCTGAAGACACAGAAAGCCCCCTCTGTCCCCTTCTGACTGCCTATATCCAGAAACCATGTGACAGGAAGCAGCACTCGTCAACTATACCCAGTGTACCCAGCATGCCCTCTACTCTAACAGCTGGAGGGACCAAAAAACCCTTCTAAACTGGTGCCCTTCAGTGTTGCTCGACTACATCACAGAAAAGGTGTGTTCATGTTCAACCATTGACAAAGAAAACAGGAACACGTTTCAAAACGGTGTTAAGAGATCAACATGTGTGAGATAGGGTTCCTGGTTGATGTTTGTAGAGGGCCTGAAAAACCAGAGGTCCAATAGGAGCCAGGCCTGGGCCTGACATATGATGCAACAGTAAGGCCAATAGATGTACTAGGCCTGCACATTTTAGTAATTTATCCAGAGCAACTTATAGTAAAGAATGCATACATTTTAACACTATTTTTCATACTGGGCCCTCATGGGAATCAAACCCACAACCCTGGTGTTGTAAGCACCATGCTCTACCAACTGAGCCACACAGGACCTACAGCCTTAATAAGCCAACGACTACACATTCAAGTATAGAGCACACACCCACGCAATCACACCAACGGAATGAAGAGCCCACACCCACGCAATCACACCAACAGAATGAAGAGCACACACCCACACCAACAGAATGAAGGGCACACACCCACGCAATCACACCAACAGAATGAAGAGCCCACACCCACGCAATCACACCAACAGAATGAAGAGCCCACAACCACGCAATCACACCAACAGAATGAAGAGCACACACCCACGCAATCACACCAACAGAATGAAGAGCACACACCCACGCAATCACACCAACAGAATGAAGAGCCCACACCCACGCAATCACACCAACAGAATGAAGAGCCCACACCCACGCAATCACACCAACAGAATGAAGAGCCCACACCCACGCATTCACACCAACAGAATGAAGAGCCCACACCCACGCAATCACACCAACAGAATGAAGAGCACACACCAAAACATTGCAGAAAATGCCTTTTGTATTGAAAAGTCCTCCAAACCAGACAGGTGGGTAGTAATAGACTTGAGGTCAAAATTACAATTGAATCAGGATTTCACATTTCAGAAAGTAATCATAAAAATGTAAAATTAAAACACAAACATGGCTTACTTTTCTCTGAACCCCACAGCATAAATCTGCTTGGGTTCATATTCTCTGTGAATTAGTACCAGTGTGTGTGTGGGGGGGGGGGGGGGGTCTACACCTCAACTTCCTCTCTGAAAAATACAAAAAGTAACACTATGAGCCCAACTGAAATCAAACTGAAACTGTAAAGTCCTGTTGTGATTAGAGGGCTCCTTGGTTGGCACATGGAGACAAGTGTAATTCTCAGGAAGGCACTTGACATGGGGTCCAGTCATGCGTATTCTCCATGTCATGTCAGTAACATCTGTACGGTCCTTGTTTGTGTAAAGAGTGACACTGGCAAGGGAAGTGCAAGTTTTGTATTCAATCCAACATCATCACCAGTCCCAAAGAAAAACCACAAACCACCACATTCCAGGGGCGTATTCATTATGGAAACCGTTCAAGAACCAAATGTAAGCAAGGTCACCCCCGTTTTCTTCCGTTTTGCAACAGAATCTGCGTAATGAATACGCCCCATGTCTTGAGTAGGCTTTTTTTCAACAGGTAATGTACCACAGCTTGATGTTCAAGCTATTTGTTATGTTTAGTCTTATTTGAACAGGATGCTCAGGTTTAAGCTAATTCCAGTGAACAGTGCTGGTTTACTGACTGGCATATGGGGTTTATTTGACACTGAACCAAAAAAAAAGAGCTTTTGCAGGGAGTTCCCAATTATTATTTTTGTTTGGGGGGGCAAATGTTCCTTGAGCCCAGCAGAATCCACAGAAAGCAGACCCTCCCTGTTCAGCAGAGGGGGGAGTCCTTCAATCAATCCATCTCTCCTGCCCAGAAGACGTGAAAAAGTACAACTCAACAGTAATCAATCCCCACATAACATTATCATAGCAAAACAAAGCAACAGTGTCTCTCTTAGGTTTCACAATAAGACATTCCCATCGAGGCACGTTTCCAGAGAAGTGTCAAATACAAAGCTGTTTGATATTTAACTAAAAACTTAAACATTCAAGTACTTTGTCATGTAAAGACTTTTTAGGCTATATCAATATCGAATGTTGTCATCCTCGATGGTGTGTGCGATAATACAACAGTGGGCAGCTTTCTATATTGACCGCCGCCTAATCACAAAAAAAAAGAGACCGTATCATTTTGTTAACAAGTTATCAAAATAGGGCTTGTTTGATGGTTTTCACATAGATGAAACACTCACAGCTGCACGAAACATGTTTTCTTAGAGAAGCACGCAAGAACAACAGCGATCTCCACCGCTGGGTAAAGAATAATAGTTCATCTGTCTCACGATTTCTGCGAACAGTTCGTCGACCAAGCCTTTATTTTTTGCAGAAGTTTCCATAAACGGGCAATTCCACTCCTGAGCCAGCGCCTTGCCTTCCCCGGAAGAGACCTCCCTCTCGCCTTCCAAGTCCACCTTGTTTCCAACCAATACCATTGGCACTCTTTCGTATCTTTTCACTCGGATGATTTGATCCCTCAATGCCTTGATGTCTTGGAAGCTCTGCTGGTTGACCAGACTGTAGACCAAAATAAACCCCTGCCCGTTTTTGATGTACAGGTCTCGCATGGAGGCGAACTGTTCGGTCCCGGCCGTGTCCAGTATCTCCAGAACAGAGGGCGACGAGTCCACCTCGATCTCCTTTCGGTAGAAATCCTCTATTGTGGGGTCGTATTTCTCAATGAAGGATCCCGTCACAAACTGGACCGTCAATGCTGATTTACCCACGCCGCCCGAGCCCAACACAACCACTTTATACTCCCTCATGGCTCCAGAAAGCAGACAGCCCTTCTCTACGAATCCTCTTCCCACCCGCGGTCCGCCCGATGTGTTTAGACCGCAGACACCTTTCACGGGTGGGACTTGTCAAATCCCTCGGCGGAAAAGCTTTCGAGGAACGTCTCCAAACGTCTTGCTAAGAAGCCGAAGACTGTGGCCGTTCCCGAACATTAGTAATATAACGTGGAGCACATTTTCGGTTATTTGTACTGTGCCATGGTGTCGGAACGCGTGAACAAGTCTTTCTCTGCCTGTCGTTTCCTGCCCACTGTTTCTCGGCGCAAGGCAACTAACGTCACGAGCCAAGGCTTACTTCCGTTTTCGTAAAGGGGCAGTCACCCAAAACGTTACTCAATACAAATATTAGTCACTCACTCTTGTGTCAGTCAGGTGACCCGTGCTCTTTGTAACAAAATACTGTTACAAGACGCCTTGAAGTGTGTTGTCCAGGGAATGTCCCCACAATACTTATCTTATATGATGAGGTTGATATCAGGAGGCTTATAATTTATAGGCCTAGCTTTAGTAATATTACAGTAAAGCAAAGGCTATTAATATTCAACTGAATGTTGCCCATTGAAAGCGGGTGACAAACTTGTGTCTTGGTGCTTTCAAGACAAGTGGTGCCGCATTCAAAACAATAAGGAACTTGGAAATCTCCAACTTCCGACTTCAGTACATTAAAAAAAAATGGAAACTCTGGGGGCTACGACAGGGGGAAAATCGATTTGAATGATTTTTGGGAACATGAGGTAATCATGAGGTGACTACCTCATGAAGCTGGTTGAGAGAATGCCAAGATTGTGCAAAGCTGTCATCAAGGCAAAGGGTGGCTACTTTGAAGAATCTCAAATATAAAATATATTTGGATTTGTTTAACACTTTTTGGGTTACTACATGATTCCATATGTGTTATTTCATAGTTTTGATGTCTTCACTATTATTCTACAATGTAAAAAAAAATGTTAAAAAATAAATAAAGAACAACCCTTGAATGAGTGGGTGTGTCCAAAATGTTGACTGGTACTGTAGGTTGGAGCCTACAGTATGTTTATTATAGACATATTCTTTATGAAATCTATGACTGAATGAAATATGCCATTTTCTCAAGGCATCCATTACTTTTAACAAACATCACCATAAACTAGGGCTTTACTCTTTCGCCAGACCCACTGGCTCCAGGTCATCTATAAGTCTTTGCTAGGTAAAGCTCCGCCTTATCTCAGCTCACTGGTCATGATAACAACACCCACCCGTAGCACGCGCTCCAGCAGGTATATCTCACTGATCATCCCCAAAGCCAACACCCCCTTTGGCCACTTTTCCTTCCAGTTCTCTGCTGCCAATGACTGGAACGAATTGCAAAAATTGCTGAAGTTGGAGACTTATACAGTGCCTTGCGAAAGTATTCGGCCCCCTTGAACTTTGCGACCTTTTGACACATTTCAGGCTTCAAACATAAAGATATAAAACTGTATTTTTTGTGAAGAATCAACAACAAGTGGGACACAATCATGAAGTGGAACGACATTTATTGGATATTTAAAACTTTTTTAACAAATCAAAAACTGAAAAATTGGGCGTGCAAAATTATTCAGCCCCCTTAAATTAATACTTTGTAGCGCCACCTTTTGCTGCGATTACAGCTGTAAGTCGCTTGGGGTATGTTTCTATCACTTTTGCACATCGAGGGACTGAAATGTTTCCCCATTCCTCCTTGCAAAACAGCTCGAGCTCAGTGAGGTTGGATGGAGAGCATTTGTGAACAGCAGTTTTCAGTTCTTTCCACAGATTCTCAATTGGATTCAGGTCTGGACTTTGACTTGACCATTCTAACACCTGGATATGTTGATTTTTGAACCATTCCATTGTAGATTTTGCTTTATGTTTTGGATCATTGTCTTGTTGGAAGACAAATCTCCGTCCCAGTCTCAGGTCTTTTGCAGACTCCATCAGGTTTTCTTCCAGAATGGTCCTGTATTTGGCTCCATCCATCTTCCCATCAATTTTAACCATCTTCCCTGTCCCTGCTGAAGAAAAGCAGGCCCAAACCATGATGCTGCCACCACCATGTTTGACAGTGGGGATAGGTTGTGTTCATGGTGATGAGCTGTGTTGCTTTTACGCCAAACATAACGTTTTGCATTGTTGACAAAAAGTTCAATTTTGGTTTCATCTGACCAGAGCACCTTCTTCCACATGTTTGGTGTGTCTCCCAGGTGGCTTGTGGCAAACTTTAAACGACACTTTTTATGGATATCTTTAAGAAATGGCTTTCTTCTTGCCACTCTTCCATAAAGGCCAGATTTGTGCAATATACGACTGATTGTTGTCCTATGGACAGAGTCTCCCACCTCAGCTGTAGATCTCTGCAGTTCATCCAGAGTGATCATGGGCCTCTTGGCTGCATCTCTGATCAGTCTTCTCCTTGTATGAGCTGAAAGTTTAGAGGGACGGCCAGGTCTTGGTAGATTTGCAGTGGTCTGATACTCCTTCCATTTCAATATTATCGCTTGCACAGTGCTCCTTGGGATGTTTAAAGCTTGGGAAATCTTTTTGTATCCAAATCCGGCTTTAAACTTCTTCACAACAGTATCTCGGACCTGCCTGGTGTGTTCCTTGTTCTTCATGATGCTCTCTGCGCTTTTAACGGACCTCTGAGACTATCACAGTGCAGGTGCATTTATACGGAGACTTGATTACACACAGGTGGATTGTATTTATCATCATTAGTCATTTAGGTCAACATTGGATCAATCAGAGATCCTCACTGAACTTCTGGAGAGAGTTTGCTGCACTGAAAGTAAAGGGGCTGAATAATTTTGCACGCCCAATTTTTCAGTTTTTGATTTGTTAAAAAAGTTTGAAATATCCAATAAATGTCGTTCCACTTCATGATTGTGTCCCACTTGTTGTTGATTCTTCACAAAAAAATACAGTTTTATATCTTTATGTTTGAAGCCTGAAATGTGGCAAAAGGTCGCAAAGTTCAAGGGGGCCGAATACTTTCGCAAGGCACTGTATCTCTCTCACTAACTTTAAACATCAGCTATCTGAGCAGCTAACCGATCGCTGCAGCTGTACACAGCCCATCTGTAAATAGCCCATCCAATCTACCTACCTCATCCCCATATTGTTTTTATTTACTTTTCTGCTCTTTTGCACACCAGTATTTCTACTTGCACATCATGATCTGCACATCTATCACTCCAGTGTTAATTTGCTAAATTGTAATTACTTCGCTACTATGGCCTATTTATTGCCTTACCTCCTCCCGCCATTTGCACACACTGTATATAGACTTTTTTTTCTATTGTGTTATTGACTGTACGTTTGTTTATTCTGTGTGCAACTCTGTGTTGTTGTTTGTGTCGCACTGCTTTGCTTTATCTTGACCAGGCCACAGTTGTAAATGAGAACTTGTTCTCAACTAGCCTACCTGGTTAAATAAAGGTGAAATAATGGAAGCAATGGAACAGAAAACGATCATGTCCCCCAAAAGGTGTCTTGTCATCATTGAAGCTCTCTGACACAGGAAGTGTAAGTCATCTGTGTAGAATCCAGAGAGACAGGTTCCCAATGCCCCAGGGAACCTACTGATAGTGACATCACCATCCCCTGGTTCGAGACGGAATCTGTGTCCTATTTGTCTCTCTGGTATGAGAGTAGGCTCTACATACACTCAAAGTAGGCTAACTGCCTTGGGTCATAGTTCCTTCAAGTATTTCACTTCAAAATAGTGAACAGTCCTGACATTTTCCCACTATTTTTAAGTTTTACTATAAAAAAGTAATATCCCAAGAAAAAAATACAGTAAAGTACACACAAATGTTTATTTAGACATATCTACAAACTTTTAAAAAAGTAGGGCATTCAATGAGTTGGTCTGATGGGAATCCATCCAAAACAGGAAAGCTCTGCCCCTCCTCCACTTGTGCAATGTCATGACATACCTGGACCAGCTATTGAGATGTGCCTTTTGTTAAGTAAATCAGGTGTTAAATGAGGTGAAAAGAACACTGGAGTGCCACTTTATTGTTTAACTATTACATTTGAATCATTTAGCAGACACTCTGATCCAGAGCAATATACTGGATTAATTAGGGTTAAGTGCTTTGTTCAAGGGCACATTGACAGGTTTTTCACCTAGTTGGAGGTTTAATTGTCAGTCAAAGCTGGTTCCTGCCCAATGTAGGCTCTACATAAGTCTTCCACACACTCTTGAGTGCATTTCAGCAGGATTTGAAATCAATAATTGTTTTTATTTAACCAGGCAAGTCAGTTAAGTACAATGACAATGACAGACAATGCTGGGCCAATTGTGCACCGCCCTATGGGACTCCCAATCACAACTAGTTGTGATTCAGCCTTGAATTGAACCAGGGTCTGTCTGTAAGTGACACCTCTAAATCAAATCAAATGTATTTATATAGCCCTTCGTACATCAGCTGATATCTCAAAGTGCTGTACAGAAACCCAGCCTAAAACCCCAAACAGCAAGCAATGCAGTTGTAGAAGCACAGTGGCTAGGAAAAACTCCCTAGAAAGGCCAAAACCTAGGAAGAAACCTAGAGAGGAACCAGGCTATGGGGGGGGGGGGGGGGGGGGGGGGGGGGGGGGCAGTCCTCTTCTGGCTGTGCCGGGTGGAGATTATAACAGAACATGGCACTTCTAGCACTTAGATGCAGTGCACTCGGGAGCCCATAATTCAGAACTGTTGTTGAGATCATAATTTGTGTTTCTTTGTTGTCGTCATGTCCCATTCTCATGATGAACCAGACAGTACAATATGATAACATAAAGCAGTGCTAGTCACCAACCATGATCCACAACTTGGCAGCCACAAGCCGCATGTTTGCTCCAGCACAGCAGACTCAACTAATCTACAAGACTTTTGATTAGCTGAGTAGACATCCCATTGCAGAATACTTGTTAGATATTACTGCATGGTCGGAACTAGAAGCACAAGCGTTTCACTACACTCGCATTAACATCTGCTAATCATGTGTTTTTGACCAATAACATTTTATTTTATTTGATAAATGGGTGTCCAATTTCACTGGTGTTATTTGGGTGAAGACAATTATTTGTCCACTAGATGGCAATGAGACTAGAGTTTGAAGCAGAATCTGTCTGTTTTCATGTGATGTCAGAGTGCCTCGTTATTTTTTGGAACATGTTCTGATGTGTTTTGGATGCTCTGTAAAGTAATGTTTCAAAGACTAAAGTTAACAGACAAACACGGAGACCATAGATGAGTTGCATGAGCAAATCAGTTTTAGTTTTATTCATTTTTTTTTTATAATTCATAACAGCAAGAGTCATTTATGGCAACAATAAATTGTGCATAAAACAAATCTGAAAGCAGAGTAGTACATTATTCTGTAGCAACTATAAGCAAAAAAAAAATGTAAGTGATCACTTACACATAATAAGCAGTCAAGCCTGTGTGCCCCCAGCAGGGAAGAGAGACCTTGGTTTAATAAGAAGCCGAGAGACAGTGAAATCTGTCCGAGCAGCACTGGTTGGTTTGGAGAAAGTGACGCTTTGGTTCAATAGCACTTATACAGCGACCTCGAGTCTGAAATAAGTTGACCTTGACTGAAGACGGGTACATTCATTTGAAAGAGACCTATTCATTTAGTATGGTGGTGAGCCTTCGCCTGCTGAGTGCACAGTTACCTGGTAGCATTAGCTGTATCTGTCCCGTGAGTCCATGTTGACATGACTAATATTACTGTGATAAGACAATATTTCTTGGGTGGTTTGGCATTTACATTACATCTTATTCTTGAGATCTCATGGAGTTTCTTGGTAAAATGTTATATCACAAGTGATCGATGACTTGTCTGCAGTCTCATTTCCCCAAATGTCGATGTTATTTAGTAAATTAAAAATATGAATTTTCCTTATCTACCTATATAGATTGTTTACATTTGTGTTCTTTTACATGCAGTCAAATCAACTAAAATATTATATGGTTTCTAATATCATTTATTGTAGTTATTGTACCAGAGGTCCAAGTATGAAGGGCCTGGTCCAACATTTGAAATATAGACAATATAGGATATTTGTTTTATGTAAATGAAAATAAAATAAAAACTACAAGGGGAGTGGGAGTGAAGGGGGCATGCTCCCCTTGAGAATTTCCTGGCAAACTACAAGCCACTGACAAAAGAAGCCAAAAAACACATAGCTTTTTCTGAGTGCATTGGCTGAGAAACTGGTGCGATTTTCTTTTCTTTTTGCAAGCAAATTTGTTTAGCTGGTCTTTCAGTTTAGATGTTTTAAATTAACCTAACAAAATTCCTTATAATTATAGAATTTTTTATTCAAAATAATATCTCAATATGATACATGTTTTTTCTCTGTTCATTGACTATATACAGAAGTGCAAAAAGTCAACCTTCGTCCCTTAGTTTAAAGATCGTTCATCTGCAGCATTACAGACCTTCCCGATTCGGCAAAGTCTACTACTTCACCTCTCATCTCACTATTTACCCAACTCCAGAGACCCATCAATCTCACTGTTCATTTTGGCCTGATATTCAGGGCAATCTTAAGAAATATTAAAACAATATATTTTTTGGAAATGGATAAAGTAGAAAATAACTTGTTTTCTCCTTCCCTAAACATGGACAATCTACATTTCGACACAATATATTTTCAAACAAGACCTCAAAGAAAAAAGAGCTAGTTGAAACATTCGTTTTCAGCCAGAGTTGATGCCTTGGCAACCTACCAACTGATCAAATCAATGTCATTCCTTGTATCAATCATCAAAAGGTCTTTGATCAACAAAATGAATTGATAATGAACCTCTTCAATCTAAAGAGACATCCAGCTACATGAATGATTTGAATACTTTATCTGACTCCACACATTATTATTAATCATGAATATGGTTAAAAAAAAAGTTATGGATGTAATACCACCTCAGTCTACAACGGCTATTTAACAATATTGTCAAGTAGAATATAATAAGGCGAAAATCTACAAACTAAATATTCAAATATATTCAAATCCTTAAGTAATACATAACACACGAGTTCAATGAAATTTAAGAGAGTAAATTGTTACTTGAGAAAAAAAAGAAATAAAAATCAAAAACCACATGCAGTATGTGTACGGACTATAAAATATCATTGGTGTTCATTGCCTGTATGGGGATTGAAAGTACATGTGATTGGGTTGGGACCCAGTCCAGTAATCTAAGGCTTCAATAGATACAATTGAATAGGTATTAGGTACATTACAATCAGTAAAGAGATTTTACACCTCAGCCAAAACAGAAAAAACAACAAATGAAATCACAGAACATAATGGCATGTGAAAACAAGGGTTATGAAATTCATTCTCTGCTCCCCCAATTCTGTGTTGAACCTTCCTGAATTTGGTCATATACTTCGGTAACACTTCGTGCATGAGCAGAACTGTGCTTTGGTATCCAGAACCGGATTAAATCAGGTCCAAAAAGGGAAAGATTTTTGTTATTTTTTTAATTAATATCAAATCAATGATTTTGTTTTATTACCTCAATTAAAGTTAAATTAGCCTATAGAGGGGTAATGGGGTAAGGGAAGCACAAAAACACTCAACCAAGTGCCAAATCTTCTTATGACCTAATTTAAGTCTGACTTTCTTACTTTAACAACACATGGTTTTACGGTGCTTCTTTGCAGACACAGTTTTAGAATCCCTCCACCTTTAAGGCTGAGAACGAGGAATTAACACCTGATGGAGAGCTAGTACGTCCAACATCACTTCAACAGGCTTTAGAGTCTACGGACTTACACCTCCTCAGTCACCATGAGCTCAGCCCGTCTGATAAACACAACAATAAAGCACAAAAAGAAAGGCGAAACAAAAACAGATCGATAAAAAGAGAAAAGGCACCTCTGTTTTTAGATGTAGGAGACTGACGACTTAAAAGGCTGGAGACAACCCCAACAACAAAGCAAATGGTACAATGTTTAAAAAACTATTATAAACTGGGTGGTTCGAGCCCTGAATACTGATTGGTTGACAGCCGTGGTATATCAGACCGTATACCACGGGTATGAGAAAACATTTATTATTTTTACTGCTCTAATTACATTGACAACCAGATTATAACATCAATAAGGCACCTGGGGGGTGTGTGGTATATAGCCAATATACCAAGGCTAAGGGCTGTATCCAGGCACTCCGTGATACATCGTGCATAAGAACAGCCCTTAGCAGTGGTATGTAGCCATATACCACACACCCGAGGGCCTTATTGCTTAATTATAAACTGGGTGGTTCGAGCCCTGAATGCTGATTGGCTGACAGCCATGGTATATTAGACCGTATACCACGGGTTTGACAAAACATTTATTTTTACTGCTCTAATTACGTTGGTAACCAGTTTATAATAGCAATAAAGCACCTCGGGGGATTGTGGTATATGGCCAATATACCACGGCTAAGGTCTGTATCCAGGCACTCCGCGCTGCGTCATGCTTAAGAACAACCCTTAGCCGTGGTATATTGGCCATATACCACACCCCCTCGGGCCTTATTACTTAAATAGACAATGAAGAAATAATGTAAAAATCAAAACTTGAGCCATACAAAACACATATCTTAGGTAAACAGAATAACACTGCTGAACTAACACTCTGGCTTGGGATGTATGGCCTCTATGGTGCTTAAAGCTGTGCTTTCAAAAGGTACACAGGTGTGTTTCTTACCCAGAACATTCATATGTCTCTGACCCTCATTTTAGTATCTAGTTTAACTAGAAGCCTTATTAAAAACAGAAAACTGTACATGCTCTGACGTTTCGCCCTTTTAAAATGTATTGTGCCTTTCTGATTTAAATTGAAATTTAAGGGGCACGTTTGCAAATGTTTTAAGTCGATTAATTTAAAAACAGAACAAAGCGAATAAAAAACTTCTGTCTTGGTCTACCAACGTACCAACACTGTATTATTCAGGGTAGATGCAACAACACCTCGGTCTCAACCTCATGTGTGTGCAGAAAAAAGGTAAAATAATTTGAGTGCCATGGTTTTGTGTTTGAACAAACAGGTGTACTGTTAATGTACTCAGCGTCTGTCTGTCAGCAGAGAAGGACAGACAGACAGACACTCCTCTTCTCAGCTGGACGTTGACTTGGAGGACGAGGGTGTGTGTGTGTGTGTGTGTGTGTGTGTGTGTATGTGTATGTGTGTGTGTCATGGCATCGACCGAGCACACCGATGTTTGCATGCGTAACAAGACCAGCATTCCAGAGTGGCTGAGAGATGATGACCGATGGTCCTCCAGTCCATTGCTTGACATTCTGAACACTATTTACATAAAGGCTGAACTCTTTAGGCTTGGACGGTGCCATCAACCATTCATTTGATCTGTAAAACAAGAGGCGAGGAATTACATTAAAAAATACATTATTTTCAAATGAAGCTAGCCTTCCAATATCTTATTGTTGTTCTCTGAAAGGTTGCTTAAAGCTGCAATCTGCAGTTCAAACAATAACAAAGCGGAGACCCCACCACTGTTTTGGTAAAAATCTGAGGGATGAGGCTGGAGAAATGTAACCACTCTCAAATTCATAGACAGAGCTCAATGGGCATATATCATTCATTTAAATCCCAACGCGTACACTGCATTCAGAAAATACACTAGTAATGAAATGGTACCTGAAAGTCTACCATTTTAAATAGGAGTTATTAAAACATGCTAATAATGGATATTTGAGTACATCAAAAAAGGTCTGATATATAACTCTACTGGTATACCATCAAGCCCTAGTGTTTTTCCAGACTGAAAAAAGTTCCTCTCCTGTAAGTTGGCCTTCACTTTCTGAACATTTGTTGATTTTACATGATTATTATTATTATTATTATTATTATGAAATACATCCTTACATATAACATCATTCAGTGGAAACGGCAGAAAAGAAAACTTACGCTTAAAATATTTAGATTCACCTTCCAAAGATGACTCTGAGTTTCTGTAAATTAATGTTGAAAATTCAAGAAAAATATTGTGCATTTTTCACAATTTTCCATCCAATTCGCTTTATTTTTGTAAAACATTACACTTGATCGTTCTTGAATAAGTACCTCCAATTCTTTTTGTTTTTCCTTTAACCTATTTTGTGCCTCTAGAGCACAGTTTCCATTTCCATCTACCTGCGCTGTTACTTCCTCTATTTCCTTTATTAGTCTAATCTCTTTTGACCTAAACTGCTTTTGTTTAAATGATGAGTATTGTATTGAATGGCCTTTGAAAGTACATTTAAAAGTGTCCCATACAATAAGGGGATCTAATGTACCTACAGTGAGGGAAAAAAAGTATTTGATCCCCTACTGATTTTGTACGTTTGCCCACTGACAAAGAAATTATCAGTCTATAATTTTAATGGTGGGTTTATTTGAACAGTAAGAGACAAAAACAACAAAAAAATCCAGAAAAACTCATGTCAAAAATGTTATAAATTGATTTGCATTTTAATGAGGGAAAAAAGTATTTGACCCCCTCTCAATCAGAAAGATTTCTGGCTCCCAGGTGTCTTTTATACAGGTAACAAGATGAGAATAGGAGCACTCCCTTTAAGAGTGTGCTCCTAATCTCAGCTCGTTACCTGTATAAAAGACGCCTGTCCACAGAAGCAATCAATCAATCAGATTCCAAACTCTCCACCATGGCCAAGACCAAAGAGCTCTCCAAGGATGTCAGGGACAAGATTGTAGACCTACTACACAAGGCTGGAATGGGCTACAAGACCATCGCCAAGCAGCTTGGAGAGAAGGTGACAACAGTTGGTGCGATTATTCGCAAATGAACTGTCAATCTCCCTCGGCCTGGGGCTCCATGCAAGATCTCACCTCGTGGAGTTGCAATGATCATGAGAACGGTTAGGAATCAGCCCAGAACTACACGGGAGGATCTTGTCAATGATCTTAAGGCAGCTGGGACCATAGTCACCAAGAAAACAATTGGTAACACACTACGCCGTGAAGGACTGAAATCCTGCAGCGCCCGCAAGGTCCCCCTGCTCAAGAAAGCACATATACATGCCATCTGAAGTTTGCCAATGAACATCTGAATGATTCAGAGGACAACTGGGTGAAAGTGTTAAGGTCAGATGAGACCAAAATGGAGCTCTTTGGCATCAACTCAACTCGTCGTGTTTGGAGGAAGAGGAATGCTGCCTATGACCCCAAGAACACCATCCCCACCGTCAAACATGGAGGTTGAAACGTTATGCTTTGGGGGTGTTTTTCTGCTAAGGGGACAGGATAACTTCACCACATCAAAGGGACGATGGACGGGGCCATGTACTGTCAAATCTTGGGTGAGAACCTCCTTCCCTTAGCCAGGGCATTGAAAATGGGTCGTGGATGGTTATTCCAGCATAACAATGACCCAAAACACACGGCCAAGGCAACAAAGGAGTGGCTCAAGAAGAAGCACATTAAGGTCCTGGAGTGGCCTAGCCAGTCTCCAGACCTTAATCCCATAGAAAATATGTGGAGGGAGCTGAAGGTTTGAGTTTCCAAACATCAGCCTCGAAACCTTAATGACTTGGAGAAGATCTGCAAAGAGGAGTGGGACAAAATCCCTCCTGAGATGTGTGCAAACCTGGTGGCCAACTACAAGAAACATCTGACCTCTGTGATTGCCAACAAGGGTTTTGCCACCAAGTACTAAGTCATATTTTGCAGAGGGGTCAAATACTTATTTCCCTCATTAAAATGCAAATCAATTTCTAACATTTTTGACATGCGTTTTTCTGGATTTTGTTGTTGTTATTCTGTCTCTCACTGTTAAAATAAACCCACCATTAATTATAGACTGATCATTTCTTTGTCAGTGGGCAAAAGTACAAAATCAGCAGGGGATCAAATACTTTTTTCCCATCACTGTTGTACAGAAAAAAGTCAATTATTAAATATTTTGTCTTTGTTAAGAATAATTTGTCATCCAGTAGGCTTTGATTAAGTTTCCAATATCCCCGTCCACATGGAAATTCTGTAAGAGTTATATGGAGGCCAATTAGATTAATACTTTTTTTAAACTTCTGATGCCAGCAAGAATGAGACCAGGAAGTAATAAAGACGGCTAGCTAATATCTTATTTACATAAGTATTCAGGCCCTTTGCTATGAGACTTGAAATTGCATCCTGCTCAGGTCCACTCCAATCTGATTGGAGTTCACCTGTGGTAAATTTAATTGATCGGACATGACTTGGAAAGGCACACACCTGTCTATATAAGATCCCACAGTTGACAGTGCATGTCAGAGCAAAAACCAAGCCATAAGATCGAAGGACTTGTATGTAGAGCTCCGAGACAGGATTGTGTCGAGGCACAGATCTGGGAAAGGGTACCAAAACATTTCTACAGCATTGAAGGTTCCCAAGAACACAGTGGTCTCCATCATTCTTAAATGGAAGAAGTTTAGAACCACCAAGACTCTTCCTAGAGCTGGCAGCTCGGCCAAACTGAGCAATCAGGGGAGAAGGGCCAGGGTCAGGGAGGTGACCAAGAACCCGATGGTCACTCTAACAAAGCTCCATAGTTCCTCTGTGGAGATGGGAGAACCTTTCAGAAGGACAACCATCTCTGCAGCACTCCACCAATCAGGCCTTTATGGTAGAGAGCCAGACGGAAGCCACTCCTCAGTAAAAGGCACACGCAGCCCGCTTGGAGTTTGCCAAAGGGCACCTAAAACTCTCAGATGATGAGTAACACAATTCTCTAGTCTGATGAAGCCAATATTGAACTCTTTGGCCTGAATGCCAATCATCACATCTAGAGGAAATCTGGCACCATCCCTACGGTGAAGCATGGTGGTGGCAGCATTATGCTTTGGGGATGCTTTTCAACGGCAAGGATTGGGAGACTAGTCAGGATCGGGGGAAAGATGAACAGAGCAAAGTACAGATCCTTGATGAAAACCTGCTCCAGAGGGCTCAAGACCTCATAATGTGGTGAAGGTTCACCATCCAACAGGACAATGACCCAAAGCACACAGCCAAGACAACGCAGGAGTGGCTTCGGGAAAAGTCACTGAATGTCTATGAGTGGCCCAGCTAGAGCCCGGACTTGAACCTGATCGAACATCTCTGGAGAGACCTGAAAATAGCTGTGCAGCAACGCTCCCAATCCAACCTGACAGCTTGAGAGGATCTGCAGAGAAGAATGGGGGAAACCCCCCAAATACAGGTGTGCCATGCTTGTAGTGTCAAACCCAAGAAGACTTAATGCTGTAATCGCTGCCAAAGGTGCTTCAACAAAGTACTGAGTAAAGGGTCTGAATACTTATGTAAATGTAATATTAAAGTTAAAAAAACATTTTTAAATGTATGTAACAAAATGTGGAAAAAGTCAAGCGATTTGAATACTTTCCGAATGCAGTGTGTGTAGCGATTGCAGATTGCTCCTTTACATGTATAAGCATGGAGAAAAATGCTGCCATAATTTGGCTAAATGCACTCAGATATTCTTGGCGGGGTTGGAAGGTAAACATACTGTAGAGAAACAGAGATGAATAGAAACTCACTGTTCTTGACTACATTTGAGTCAGATACTTGTGGTTACTCAGATGATCGGCAGAAATAATTGGAATCTGTGGATGGAGACAGAGCAGAGAAATCAAAAACACATCCCACATTTTATGCACATCTTATGCACATCATCGGAACCCCACCCCTCAAAAACACATCCCACATCTTATGCGCATCTTATGCACATCATCTGACCCCCCACCCCTCAAAAACACATCCCACATCTTATACACATCCTCGGAACCCCCCCACCCCTCAAAAACACATCCCACATCTTATGCACATCATCGGACCCTGATCCGCAGTTTTAAGCAAATCTCAGAGTTCATTACCCAAAAGGAGATGAAGATAGCAAGATAAGGCAGAATGTGGTTACAACGTTATCTAGATAAAAGCAAACATTTTATAGGATCACTGACACCTGATCAAGGAAGGGTTGGCGGGGCGTGTGTGAGGGGAAGGAGACTAAATGTCAGTTGGTAGTGAGGTGGCTACCCATGCAAACTCAAGTCCTCCAATTTGGTGACCTCCTTTAAAAAATATATGTTTGGGCACTACAAAAATGACCTGCAGGTAGTTAAGGATAAACACATTTTCTTTGGGGATAATAATGTTGAATCTAATTTCTTGTTGCACTCTCAGTATAGGTAAACATATATATTTTTTGACTATGTATTCTTTCCCTTGTCCTATGTGACCACATACTGTGTACTTTTACATCTCAACTGTAATGTCTCCTCACTAAACGGCCTTGGAATGTCAGCAGCAGGAAAATGTGGACTCCTCAGACACTGCAGTAGCATTGACTGCATGCGGCACAGCAATGCCATACGTAAGCAGCTGCAGAAGAACCAAGTGGCAACAGATAGCAACTGCTTCCAGCACCTGCTGTACAAAATACTTTACAAAAAGAAGGAAAACCTCCTCATACATACCAATTGCATGTACTCATTGGTAGTCAACTTTGATAAGGAAGAGTCCTCAAAATAAGAAAGGACAAACATCGAGGTTAAAATGATGTCAGACATTATAACGACAAACAGGAAATGTCTCCCCAGAATGACAAGTTAATAACATTTTTTACTTGTATTTAACAAGGACATTAAAAGTTGACCATTAACATCACACATGTACTGTTCTAACAACCAACACTATAAAGGTCCATCTAATAATGTTAAGAACTGGAAACAACTAGTGTAAGTCAACGAGAGGGAAACCCATCTCCTGGGATAGGGAGAGACCGAGAGAGAGAGAGACAAAGAGAGAGAGAGAGAGACAGAGAGACAAAGAGAGAGAGAGAGAGAGAGAGAGAGAGAGAGAGAGAGAGAGAGAGAGAGAGAGAGACAGAGAGAGAGACAGAGAGAGAGAGAGAGAGAGAGAGAGAGAGAGCGAGAGAGCGAGAGAGCGAGAGAGCGAGAGAGCGAGAGCGAGAGCGAGAGAGCGAGAGAGCGAGAGAGCGAGAGAGCGAGAGAGCGAGAGAGAGAGAGGGAGAGAGAGAGAGAGACAGAGAGAGAGAGAGAGAGAGAGAGAGAGAGAGAGAGAGAGAGAGAGAGAGAGACAGAGAGAGAGAGAGAGAGAGAGAGAGAGAGAGAGAGACAGAGAGAGAGAGAGAGAGAGAGAGAGAGAGAGAGAGAGAGAGAGAGAGAGAGAGAGAGAGAGAGAGAGAGAGAGAGAGAGAGAGAGAGGGAGAGGAAGAGGGAGAGAGAGAGAAGGAAAAAAGAAAGAGATAGAGGGACGGGAGCAAACCTGATTGGCTGAGGTGGTTGCGAAGGGAACGCTTGTGGCAGATGTGGTGGCTGCAGATGCTGGCGTACCACCGTGCATCATGGGTACTTTTGTCAGAAGGGAAAATCATATAAGCAACAACACACAGAGGAGTGGAGTATGGCCAATTGGCCACCAGGCAAATGTGAAGGACTGGTGGTGAGGAGGGGGTGGTGGGGCATTCCAATTCAACAACTCACTCCCTTTCCCTCTGAGAGGATTGGATAGATGTAAGCAATAGGAAGCAGACAACAAGAAGGTTAGGGAAGGCAGTTACTATATTGCCTGAACACCTCCAGTCCTTTCTAATCAATCAATCAATCTGATCTGAAGAGGAAAAGGACATGAGGGAGAAGAGAAGGGAGTGAGTTATCTGATTGGAATGCAGCCATGAGTGTAAAGGGTATAGGGGATTCAGTGTGGTACATTTGTGGATGGCATATTGAGGTTATACCAGCCAAAAGCTGATGTTGTCAACAGAGAGGGCAGAGAAGGGTCAAGGGTCAAGCAATCACAGCTTAGGGTCCAATGTGTATTTACAGTAACATGTTTGGTAGTACACCCGAAACAGAATAAAACTTATCTCCAGTATTTACATTTATAGATATGACCAAATACATTATCATTGACAAATGAAATGTGCAAATGAGTCAGTTATATGCCACAACCAACCCTGTGACTCCCAAGTCACCAACACCCATGATGAGATGATTTGTGAATTGATGAAGTCAAAGGCTATATATAGGGCTCAAATGTATCAAAGCAAAGGCAGATCCAACTACATGTTGATATGATCATACTAATGATTACTGATTCATTATTATTGATTAAACTATTAGCCAGATCCCAGATCTGTTTGTGCTGTCTTGACTAATTAATAATCATTGACTAGACAGCACGAACAGATTGGGAGTCATGCTAGAAAACTATCTGGGTTCGCTTCAGAAAGCCAAGGTGCCACCTTTTAGCTGTGTGATGGTTAGTTAGATTTTGATGGCGTGCGAGTCACTGGCAAGGCTTAAAGCTAATTGGTGAAGAAGGAATGCTGGAACCTACCAACACCGGTGGTGGGGGTCATGCAGAATATTGAGCCTGCTCAAATGCCCATCATGCAGTGCAACAGGAAGTGTGCAACAGGAAGTGGATTGGAAAAGGGGGGAGAGAAATCAAAACAGCCCATCACAAGATTCGTTAGAGTGAAGGAAGAGATCAGGAGAATAACATGAATGAATTAACTGGACAGCATTCAGTAACACAGTCAGTGGACAGCAGTGGAAATACTGAGGGAAATGTGTAGTTGGATTTACTTTCTGAATTGACTGGAATTTAAATGTAATTGACCCCAACCCTGGTGCTGACCAATCTAGACCAAACTAGACGATCAGGAGAATCAGGTTGAGAGTTTATACTGATCAGATCAGGCACTTTTGTCTGAGGTGTCATGGATATTCATTTGCAATCAACTGTGATAATAATAGTAGCAGCAATAAACAATCAATGAATAGTTCTAGAAAAAAGGGATCATCATAATAGTGACACATCACATACACCCACGCTCAAGATAGAAACAAAAACAGGAAGCAGCTCAGTATTAATATGGAAGTAAGAGATACAAGAGATGTTGCCAAACAGAAGCAGGACATATAGTATTAATATAGAAGCAGGACATATAGTATTAATATAGAAGCAGGATATATAGTATTAATATAGAAGCAGGACATATAGTATTAATATAGAAGCAGGACATATAGTATTAATATAGAAGCAGGGCATATAGTATTAATATAGAAGCAGGGCATATAGTATTAATATAGAAGCAGGATATATAGTATTAATATAGAAGCAGGATATATAGTATTAATATAGAAGCAGGATATATAGTATTAATATAGAAGCAGGATATATAGTATTAATATAGAAGCAGGATATATAGTATTAATATAGAAGCAGGATATATAGTATTAATATAGAAGCAGGATATATAGTATTAATATAGAAGCAGGATATATAGTATTAATATAGAAGCAGGACATATAGTATTAATATAGAAGCAGGGCATATAGTATTAATATAGAAGCAGGATATATAGTATTAATATAGAAGCAGGACATATAGTATTAATATAGAAGCAGGACATATAGTATTAATATAGAAGCAGGGCATATAGTATTAATATAGAAGCAGGGCATATAGTATTAATATAGAAGCAGGATATATAGTATTAATATAGAAGCAGGATATATAGTATTAATATAGAAGCAGGATATATAGTATTAATATAGAAGCAGGATATATAGTATTAATATAGAAGCAGGACATATAGTATTAATATAGAAGCAGGATATATAGTATTAATATAGAAGCAGGATATATAGTATTAATATAGAAGCAGGATATATAGTATTAATATAGAAGCAGGATATATAGTATTAATATAGAAGCAGGATATATAGTATTAATATAGAAGCAGGATATATAGTATTAATATAGAAGCAGGACATATAGTATTAATATAGAAGCAGGATATATAGTATTAATATAGAAGCAGGATATATAGTATTAATATAGAAGTAGGACATATAGTATTAATATAGAAGCAGGGCATATAGTATTAATATAGAAGCAGGGCATATAGTATTAATATAGAAGCAGGACATATAGTATTAATATAGAAGCAGGGCATATAGTATTAATATAGAAGCAGGACATATAGTATTAATATAGAAGCAGGACATATAATATTAATATAGAAGCAAGACATATAGTATTAATATAGAAGCAGGGCATATAGTATTAATATAGAAGCAGGACATATAGTATTCATATAGAAGCAGGACATATAGTATTAATATAGAAGCAGGACATATAGTATTAATATAGAAGCAGGGCATATAGTATTAATATAGAAGCAGGACATATAGTATTCATATAGAAGCAGGACATATAGTATTAATATAGAAGCAGGACATATAGTATTAATATAGAAGCAGGGCATATAGTATTAATATAGAAGCAGGACATATAGTATTAATATAGAAGCAGGGCATATAGTATTAATATAGAAGCAGGACATATAGTATTAATATAGAAGCAGGACATATAGTATTAATATAGAAGCAGGGCATATAGTATTAATATAGAAGCAGGACATATAGTATTAATATAGAAGCAGGACATATAGTATTAATATAGAAGCAGGACATATAGTATTAATATAGAAGCAGGATATATAGTATTAATATAGAAGCAGGATATATAGTATTAATATAGAAGCAGGATATATAGTATTAATATAGAAGCAGGACATATAGTATTAATATAGAAGCAGGACATATAGTATTAATATAGAAGCAGGACATATAGTATTAATATAGAAGCAGGACATATAGTATTAATATAGAAGCAGGGCATATAGTATTAATATAGAAGCAGGACATATAGTATTAATATAGAAGCAGGGCATATAGTATTAATATAGAAGCAGGACATATAGTATTAGTATAGAAGCAGGGCATATAGTATTAATATAGAAGCAGGACATATAGTATTAATATAGAAGCAGGGCATATAGTATTAATATAGAAGCAGGACATATAGTATTAATATAGAAGCAGGACATATAGTATTAATATAGAAGCAGGACATATAGTATTAATATAGAAGCAGGGCATATAGTATTAATATAGAAGCAGGATATATAGTATTAATATAGAAGCAGGATATATAGTATTAATATAGAAGCAGGACATATAGTATTAATATAGAAGCAGGGCATATAGTATTAATATAGAAGCAGGACATATAGTATTAATATAGAAGCAGGACATTCAGTATGTTGCCAAACAGAATCATTGGGTCAGAAAGAACAACCCAAACATCCCTATGCCGTCACCATCAGACCACATTCGCACACAGCCCCCCAGATCACATTCATACACAGTCTCCATCCGACCACATTCGCACACAGCCCCCCAGACCACATTCGCACACAGCCCCCCAGATCACATTCATACACAGTCTCCATCCGACCACATTCACACACAGCCCCCCAGATCACATTCACACACAGCCCCCCAGACCACATTCACACACAGTCTCCATCCGACCACATTCACACACAGCCACCCAGATCACATTCACACAGTCCCCATCCGACCACATTCACACACAGTCTCCATCCTCCAACTGTATGGCTGAGCTATAACTACACACTGAGTTTGCTCACAGCTCTTTTTTTGTGCAACTGTGAGTGAGAGTCATTCCAGTTGATCTAACCTGTACCTTGTATATTGTTCTTCAAAAGGTTATTTGTAGAATCTTTGAGATTGAGAAAGGTTATTTATAGAGCCAAAGAACCCTTATTTGGCACTATACAGAACCATTGTTTTTTAGTGTGTAGCTTTAATGTCCAGGCAGGTCTACTCGCTCTAGTTCTATGTATGAAAGAGACCATATGAAAGCAGCGTGGGCGCCAAGGGAGCCATACCTGAGGGCAGGAAGGCAGCCTGCTGCTGAAACTGCATGTTGGCTAGGGCCTGTTGGTACTGGAGCATGCCAGTGTTGAACATGGCAGAAGCCCCGTTAGCCTTCTCCAGGGCTGCCCGCTTGGGCATGGGAGGCATGATACTGTGGGGGATCCCCTGCCCAGACCCAACGGAGGGAGGGAACGAAAGAGGGAATGAGAGAGAGAGAGAGAGAGAGAGAGAGAGAGATAGAGAGAGAGAGAGGTGTGTGGGGGAGGGGGGTGTGTGAGAGAGAGAGAGAGAGAGAGAGAGGTGTGTGGGGGAGGTGTGAGAGAGAGAGAGAGAGAGAGAGAGAGAGAGAGAGAGAGAGAGAGAGAGAGAGAGAGAGAGGTGTGTGGGGGAGGTGTGAGAGAGAGAGAGAGAGAGAGAGAGAGAGAGAGAGAGAGATAGAGAGAGAGAGAGGTGTGTGGGGGAGGGGTGTGTGTGAGAGAGAGAGAGAGAGAGGTGTGTGGGGGAGGTGTGAGAGAGAGAGAGAGAGAGAGAGAGAGAGAGAGAGAGAGAGAGAGAGAGAGAGAGAGAGAGAGAGAGAGGGTGTGTTGGAGGTAAAAACAAAAACAAAAAAGATAATTGCTGTTAAGTTAGAGGATAAAATAACAACATCACAACAACAACAATGTGTAACTGTGTGTAACACATTATCCTCAGCAAGCAAGCAGTCTACACAACTACTACACAAGCAAGAGCATGGTGCTAACTGGGGCTACATAGTGACTATAAAGCATTCATTTCCATGATATAATCAGTTACTAAGCTTAATAAGGAGGATATACAGTATAAATACACCTAGGGCTGACTTAATGCAACTAAAGCAAGCATTGCTCTATTAATATAACAACACAGCTATGAGGAAGAGATAGGAAGCAGAGAGAGAGAGACAGAGAAAGAGAGAGACAGAGAGACAGAGAGAGAGAGAGACAGAGAGAGAGACAGAGAGAGACAGAGAATGAGAGAGACAGAGAGAGAGAGAGAGAGAGACAGAGAGAGACAGAGACAGAGAGAGAGACAGAGAGAGACAGAGAGAGAGAGAGAGAGAAAGGGAAAGAGAGAGAGAAAGGGAAAGAGAGAGAGAGAAAGGGCTGCACTGCTAACTCCATGATCAACTGTATTATGAGACGTTAATATTAACTCTATCTAGGGTGGGGTCGCTACTATGTGACTCTAATCCCATCCCACTCATTTAGACATGCACTAGGAACACATACATGCATACATACTTTACAAACATACATACATACATACAACTAATTACAATTGAACATTGAACATAAACTTGTGCCATGCCACCATTTAAATGTACTTTTACATTTTACACTCCCTAATTATCTTCTTCTACTGTTAAAAGCTACACTCCCTAAATCTCTTCTTCTACTGTTAAAAGCTACACTCCCTAACTCTCTTCTTCTACTGTTAAAAGCTACACTCCCTAATTCTCTTCTTCTACTGTTAAAAGCTACACTCCCTAATTTTCTTATTCTACTGTTAAAAGCTACACTCCCTAATTCTCTTCTTCTACTGTTAAAAGCTACACTCCCTAACTCTCTTCTTCTACTGTTAAAAGCTACACTCCCTAACTCTCTTCTTCTACTGTTAAAAGCTACACTCCCTAATTTTCTTATTCTACTGTTAAAAGCTACACTCCCTAATTCTCTTCTTCTACTGTTAAAAGCTACACTCCCTAACTCTCTTCTTCTACTGTTAAAAGCTACACTCCCTAACTCTCTTCTTCTACTGTTAAAAGCTACACTCCCTAATTATCTTCTTCTACTGTTAAAAGCTACACTCCCTAATTCTCTTCTTCTACTGTTAAAAGCTACACTCCCTAACTCTCTTCTTCTACTGTTAAAAGCTACACTCCCTAAATCTCTTCTTCTACTGTTAAAAGCTACACTCCCTAATTATCTTCTTCTACTGTTAAAAGCTACACTCCCTAACTCTCTTCTTCTACTGTTAAAAGCTACACTCCCTAATTATCTTCTTCTACTGTTAAAAGCTACACTCCCTAACTCTCTTCTTCTACTGTTAAAAGCTACACTCCCTAAATCTCTTCTTCTACTGTTAAAAGCTACACTCCCTAATTATCTTCTTCTACTGTTAAAAGCTACACTCCTTAAATCTCTTCTTCTACTGTTAAAAGCTACACTCCCTAACTCTCTTCATCTGCTGTTCACATAAGATATAGGTGATGAATTGATTGTGGCCCTTTGTACAGATTTCCATATCCAAATGTCCAATTGATGTTTGTTTGGGAGGTGGGTTTTTAAATCGCAAACATGGTGGAGATTCAGTCCAAGCTGGGAAGGAAGCCACAATCAGTTTATCACAGGAAATAATGACAGATATAGCAACAGGAGGAAAGATAACAAACAATAACAAATTAAAGTAGTTATATCTGGGTTAAGACATTGCACTACGACAACAAAGCCACATGCCAAGCTAAAAGGTGAAAGGTCATAGTACCAGGTCAAAGGTTGCGTCGAGGGGTCGCTTCAGTGATTTGACAGCCGACTGAGTCTTAATTAGCAGGCAGCGAGCACATGATGGCAATGGGCCAATGGGGTTCAAGCGCATTAACATAAACCAGCAAGCAGAGGTGTATCATGGGGGCAGCAGTGCAGTTTGGGTAGGTGAGAAAAAACAAAAGAAATAAAAAAACTAATCATTGGAATGCAGTATACAAGGGGATTACAGAACTAGGACATGCACAGTGTGTGGACACTACAGTACTACGGCTGACAAGTACAGAACACTTCAATAAGGATCTAGCTAAGTCAAATACTGTGAAAGATGGAAACACAAACAAAATGGACTGTTCACTGTCATTACTTCAAAAACACTGGGCATTGAGCGATATGGTCACACTTTAAATAAACTAATAAACGTATTATGCCTTCATAAACCCTTCACAAGGCCTACATAAATGGCACAAAGCATTTATGAGCAAATGTCCTATTTTACGAAGGGTAGTATTGGGTTCATATCACATCAGATGCAAGGACCTGTTACATCACCTTTATATAGTGTGACATTTGCTTATAAATGATTATAAATCTATGTAGGCCTTAGATTTACATGTCCATATTGAAAGGGTTTAGGAGGCCTTTATTAAGCAAAATGAGCTACAGTTTGTTTAATGTGTGACCAGTGGGGTCATTCAATTATAAAATAGCGATATACTGTTTTACTGTACGTAGTCATTGTCACATTTCTATGACTATACACCACAAGGCTTGTTATTGTTCCTCATACAAACAAAGCCTGGCAAATACTAAGAACAACACACAAGTGTCACAGTGCTAGTTTAGCTGTGGATGTTCAACGAGAGAGGAAGGACCATTGTTATATTAGACTTAGACTGCAGTCAGATAAGCACATTGAATACATTGAATATCAACAGGAAGCTGTGCAGGGGAAGACGCGCCCACTGACATAGTTACAGATACAATCAGTCAGTCCAGGTAAACTTCTGTTATTTTATCAGTTAATGTCACAAGCCAGAAGGGACATATAGTATAATGGAGAAGTTACCCGCAGACACAGATCTAGGATCAGTTTACCCTCCCCAATCCTAAGACCCGTGTCTAGGGGCAGCTTCATCCTACTGAGTGCGTTTTCCTAATTCCCACTCTGCGACTGTTACAGAGAGGATCCAAGATGGCGGATTACTCACCATGGCTGCAGCGGCGGTGGCCTGGTTGACCTGGTGCTGGGCGGCCTTGATCTTGGCCTGCAGGTGGGCCGGAGGGTGGAAGTACTTGCACTTCTCCCTGGAGCAGCGGCCCTTGATGTAGTCCATACACACGGTGACCGTGTTGTCGTTGGTGTCTATCATGGTGCTGTCGGAGGGGTGGGAGAAGCGACAGTCGTTCTCCCCCCGGGAGCAGTTGCCACGCTGGTACTCACGACACACCTGGTGAGGGGCGAGAGATAGGAACATAACGGATCAGTTCCACTTTAAACCTCCTGTCACAAGGGCTTCGTAACGCCGTCATAAGCATGACATATCAGATGCCATAAACCAGGGGTGTCAAACTCAGTTACACAGATATGCACAGAGCACATGTTGAGCAGACATTGAGCAGGGTCACCGGTGTGTTGGACATGGCATTTGTAAGGCAGTAGAGGGCAGCATTTGTAAGGCAGTAGAGGGCAGCATTTGTAAGGCAGCAGAGGGCAGCAGAGGCTTTATGTTAGCACAGCATGTTTGTGTTCTTGGGTCAGTACAGGGTTTCTGGGTGTATGTGCGTGCGTGTGTATCTGTCTGCCCGTCAATCCCTCCGTCTGTATCTCTCACCTCCAGTCTGTCTGTCCTCATGAGTTTCTGTGCGGCAGCGGCAGCAGCGTTGGGGACCTGTCCGTGGTTGGGGTGGCCTGCCATGAGGACCTGTGGACTGGGCATGATCTCTGGCTGCATCAGGCCGGGTGACACAGGGCCCAGGTACGGGTTGAAAGCCGCAGCGCTGGCATTGGTGGCCAGGCCTGGCGCCATGGGGAACATAGGCTGTCAGGGGCAGAGAGAGACAAAGGTGAAAGGTGAGAAGTTATACTTCCTGGTAGGTCAAATATTACATGTACTTTGTTCAACAGTTAACTGACCCCCTATTCCCTATGTGCTGCATTGCTTTAGGACTCTCAGAATGCTCAGAAGCACTGCACTATATAGGGAATAGAGTGACCTTTAGACTACTGTAAGTGTTGTCATGTAATGTGGTGGTGCCAGGCATTTACTTGATGTAAGCTGAACCTGTTGCTGTCTTGGACCAGGTCATAGAGATTCACCTGGATTGGCAAAGGTTGAGGAAAATGAAGAGGGGTTTCAGGTCCTGGCATTCACTCACAGTTCAGTTCCATTCTATTATACACACGTGTGTGTGCATATGCGTGTGTGTGTGTTTGTGTGTGCATACATGTGTGTGTGTGTTTGCATATGTGTGTGTATGCATGTATGTGTGTGTATGTGTCTGTAAGACATACATGTACTGTACATGAGTGTGTGTGTGTGTTGTCTCACCATAGGCTGAAGCTGTGTGCCAGGCATCATGGCGTTGGCGAGCTGCATCTGCTGGGCCAACATGGCCATGTTCTTCTGCTGGATCAGATTGTTCCTGCCGTTGATCTCCAGCTGGGTCTTCAGGTGACCAGGAGGATGGAGGTACTTACAATTCTCCCTGGAACAACGGCCCTGATGGGAGGGGAGCAACAGAAAGAGAGTAAATTAGGTGAAAGTTGACTTAGATTCAGACAGCACTGGCATTACTTACTGTAAAACATGTATGACAACAACAGACAGAAGATAGACAGATACCCATAATTCCATGCTATCGTTTAATTCCATATTTATACAACATGTATAATCTGCAGTATGAGATCCTGTCCTGAGGTGACCTGGTGATTTGTTATGGTTCCCTCTGCTAGTCAACATCAGAGGCATGTCCTGAAAACACACACACACAGTCAGCTGACAACTGCGTGTGTGTGTGTGTGTGTGTGTGTGTTTGTGTGTGTGTGTGTGTGTGTGTGTGTGGAGCTGTTTATAGCTGCATGCCCCTAACCCTGCTTCACTCTAGGTCTGGACTAAGCCTGGTACTTGCTAATTGTTAAGGGTTCTCTTTATCTGCTCTGCCCTGTGGGAGAAAAATGTGTGTCTGCATCTGTGTGTCTGTATCTGTGTGTCTGCATCTGTGTGTCTGTGTCTGTGTGTCTGTGTCTGTGTGTCTGTGTCTGCATCTGTGTGTCTGCGTGTCTGCATCTATCAGACACACAGATGCAGACACACAGACACACAGATACAGACACACACACACAGACACAGATGCAGAGACACAGACACACAGACACAGACACACAGATGCAGACACACAGACAAACAGATCTGTGTGTCTGCGTCTGTGTGTCTGCATACATGTGTGTGTTCAGTCCAGAAGAGGGTCTCTGTGGCCCTGTGGGACCACCTCCCAGATATCCAGCCACCTGTCTGACAGGAGGTATACACACTACACATTCATATGATACAGAGACATCGCATCACAATATGAAGTGAAACTTCAAAACACTTGTGCCAAGAGTTGATGAACTAACTAAGAGAGACGGTCTATGCTGTCTGCTGTCAATACACAGCGCCAAGAAGGAAGGGTGCAGTAGCAGAAATCCTGGAGGACTGGGTTCAGGATACTTCAAGTGTGACGCACGCACGCACGCACGCGCACACACACACACACACACACACACACGCGCGCGCACACACACACACACACACACACACACACACACACACACACACACACACACACACACACACACACACACACACACACACACACACACACACACACACACACAGGAGTCATGATCATGTAACAGGTGCCAGACACACACATACTGGAGTCATGATCTTGTAACAGGTGCCAGACACACATGGGCTATTTCCATATATTTATTTATTTACATGATATTCCACGGGCTGTGTCTGTCTGGCCTGCCGCCTGGGTGCATCTCAATACGGGACCTTAGAATTCCAAAGGTTCTATCTGAGATGGTTGGCTCTAAAGTTGCACGCCCTCAATGGTTTGAATGGTGTGAGCAATTTATTTTATCATCTCGTATTCTTTTTAACTTAAACAACATGAATTGGGGATATTTAGAGTTGTATATAGGCAGAGAATATGGTACAGAATATATATGTCCATAACTCAATTTGGACCGAAATGCAGACAATTCTAATGTGTCTAATGTGGTTAGCTCTTTCTCCTTTCTCCTTCCCTTCATTCGCACTGACCAGAAACACTTGGACAGGTGAAAGGAAGCCAGTTCTTTGTGATCATAATCCATATTGTGTTCATCCTGTGTTTTCTGGTCAGTGCAGATGAAGGAAATTAGATAAGGAGAGGAAACCACATAAGACAATTGAGATGCACCCTTAGAGAGTTTCCCCACTCAGATACAGGCAGGAAGAATTTGCAGTTTCACATGTTGAGCTTAAATTTCACATGTGAAACCATATTTGCACATGTATTAAACTTATAGTTCACATGATAACACCCCCTTTTCACATGTGAGAAGAAAAAAAACATGTGAAATTCGCAGGAAATCTCACTTTCACATGTGGAATTGCAAGTTAACATGTGAAAATCAATCACATGTGAAAATCTTCTTTGCAGTTTCACATGTAAGAAAACTCCACATGTGTAATTATAAATTCACATCTGGTGGTCTGGTCCCCACAAATCAAATCAAATCAAATCCCATTTTATTTGTCACATACACATGGTTAGCAGATGTTAATGCGAGTGTAGCGAAATGCTTGTGCTTCTAGTTCCGACAATGCAGTAATAACAAGTAATCTAACTAACAATTCCAAAACTACTACCTTATACACACAAGTGTAAGGGGATAAAGAATATGTACATAAAGATATATGAATGAGTGATGGTACAGAGCGGCATAGGCAAGATACAGTAGATGGTATTGAGTGCAGTATATACATATGAGATGAGTATGTAAACAAAGTGGCATAGTTCAAGTGGCTAGTGATACATGTATTACATAAAGATGCAGTAGATGATATAGAGTATATATATAAGCCTACCACTGTTGTGTCGTCCGCAAACTTGATGATTGAGTTGGAGGCGTGCGTGGCCACACAGTCGTGGGTGAACAGGGAGTACAGGAGAGGGCTCAGAACGCACCCTTGTGGGGCCCCAGTGTTGAGGATCAGCGGGGTGGAGATGTTGTTGCCTACCCTCACCACCTGGGGGCGGCCCGTCAGGAAGTCCAGTACCCAGTTGCACAGGGCGGGGTCGAGACCCAGGGTCTCGAGCTTGATGACAAGCTTGGAGGGCACTATGGTGTTGAATGCCGAGCTGTAGTCGATGAACGGCATTCTCACATAGGTATTCCTCTTGTCCAGATGGGTTAGGGCAGTGTGCAGTGTGGTTGAGATTGCATCGTCTGTGGACCTATTTGGGCGGTAAGCAAATTGGAGTGGGTCTAGGGTGTCAGGTAGGGTGGAGGTGATATGGTCCTTGACTATCTGTCTCTCAAAGCACTTCATGATGACGGAAGTGAGTGCTCCGTGGCGGTAGTCGTTTAGCTCAGTTACCTTAGCTTTCTTGGGAACAGGAACAATGGTGGCCCTCTTGAAGCATGTGGGAACAACAGACTGGGATAGGGATTGATTGAATATGTCCGTAAACACACCAGCCAGCTGGTCTGCGCATGCTCTGAGGGCGCGGCTGGGGATGCCGTCTGGGCCTGCAGCCTTGCGAGGGTTCACACGTTTAAATGTTTTCCTCACGTCGGCTGCAGTGAAGGAGAGTCCGCATGTTTTGGTTGCAGGCCGTGTCAGTGGCACTGTATTGTCCTCAAAGCGGGCAAAAAAGTGATTTAGTCTGCCTGGGAGCAAGACATCCTGGTCTGTGACTGGGCTGGTTTTCTTTATGTAATCCGTGATTGACTGTAGACCCTGCCACATACCTCTTGTGTCTGAGCCGTTGAATTGAGATTCTACTTTGTCTCTATACTGACGCTTAGCTTGTTTGATTGCCTTGCGGAGGGAATAGCTACGCTGTTTGTATTCGGTCATGTTTCCGGTCACCTTGCCCTGATTAAAAGCAGTGGTTTGTGCTTTCAGTTTCACACAAATGCTGCCATCAATCCACA